>NW_026919453.1:0-15805 GCF_032062105.1 Saccostrea cuccullata
CTATAATCGACCTTTACGGTGAATACCGGTATTTAACTTTGAAATTCACTAAATCCCATTGACAATGACAACAATAATTATTACCTAGTATTGCAATACAGACGCTAAAGATGATTAGTGCATTTCATCATTCCATGAAAGTCCCCTTTAAACCTAGAATAGAAAGGAGGTGGATGTTGAAAGTTTTTAAAATTATCATTTAATCAAATATAACGAATTGAAATGAACCAATGACAAGAATATAAAAACAAATACATTTTTGATAAATTCAAGATATACTGTATCTCTAAATTTAAGATACATGTACATGTACATTGAAAAATGGAATCGCTTCTTTTGTCTTTTGTCAGAATGTGTTGGGAACACTGGGTACAACTGTACGATACCCTGTCCTAAAGGATATTATGGCAGAGGATGTAAGAAAGAATGTATTTGTGACAACTGTGATAGCATGACCGGTGTCTGTCCTCAACAGAAAACATCAAGTAAAGCATTGTATTAATATATGTTTTTAAATTGCTTAGTCCATGTTAAAGTTTTGAAAAATATTTTTTTATTATGGAAAAAAAATCAACATCCCCCCTTTGATACATGTTATAAATTTTGTTTGATTGTTTACAATAAAGTAATTGTTTAAATCTGAAATAAATTTCGATTTAGGAATTTCCTTGGTCTCTATGGCTATTTTTCTAGCGGCTGGAATTATGTTTGTTGCTGCATTAGTGGTTTGTCTATTTGTGAAGAGGTAAGCTAGATTTTTTACAATCTGATTGAAATGGGATAATTTGAAATCTCACATTTTCGGGGTTGGAGTTATTAATCGTTGTTTTCGAGGTATGGAGAGACCCACAAACTCATGACCACCACGAAATGTAGATTTTCATATGCATTACTACTAAACATTCTCAAACAACGAAATCAAATCCCCACAATCCAATATTTTCCCCCAAACCTTGAAAATTTGACCCCACAAAAATATGTGATTTTACATAAAGAAAATATGAACGAGCGAAAAAAAATATTATTTTGTTACCAAATTAACAAATATAAAAATTGGCATGACAATGAATGATGCGAAAAATATAAAGTATAGGTAATATAATTCAGGTCAATTCAATTTCTGAAATATATGTAATAAATTTTATCGATGTAGATCTTCAAGGAAAATGTCGTCGAATTCATATAATAATTATATGCCTGAAAGTTCCACCCCTGCCGATTTAGCGGTTCAAAGCTACGCAAGAGTTGAGGAAAACGTGTACCACGAATGTGAGCCACTTTCCTTAAATTACAGTGATCCAACTTATCAAGACTCTGAAGGCCATTACGATAGATATAATATCCCTGAAATTTTTCTCCGAAAGAAGGCAAAGCCAACAATTCTCTCTATCCTTATGAATGCAAATAGAAGTTCAGAAACTAATGTAATGAACAGAGGATATTTACATGTTATTGACATAGAAACACACACAACAGAGTCATCTGGAATTGGACAAAATCCACCACCACAACAACCGGCAGAAGCAGCGGAAGCACTACCACCACCGTCACCAGCAACACCACAACCACCGCTACCAGGGACAGCGGTAGAGACAGCAAAATCACCACAACCACCACCAACACATAAACGACCAAAACCAAGTCAACTCCAAAAAGCGAAAGACGCACTATCACTGGCAAACAAAACAGCAAGAGAACCACGTTCTACATCTATAAAACAAATGATAGAATTATTTGACCCTAAACACAATTTCTAAGAATAAATGTTTATTTACTGTTATTAAAATTCTCTTTCCATTTTTATACTTCTTAGTTTGAATAGAAAAAATAATAAATTTCAATATTGCTGCCTCGAATTGTATCTAAATGTTTGATACTATGTGTGCATGCTGCACAAACATTATTTTTGCTTTAAAGTTAAGCAAGCTCCCCTTGATGTTATAGAATTTGAACAGATTAGCAATTATAGAAAGTGGAATAAATTTCAGAGATATGAAATCATTGTAGTAAGCATTTTAAATGTAGGCGAGTTTCTCTCTCATGCTGTTGATCCTTTGAGCTGGATATCCAATTTTTTTTTTACGTCGCACCTAAAATACTATTTTCTAAATTTCAGCAAACGTAAACATATAAGGTGACATGGATTGGTTTACTTATTTTTTATTATCGTATCATTGAATCATATGTATAAAAAATATTTCTGCTTTTCCAGCAAATACGATAATTAAGCAGTACATACACGTACAATTAACACCTCGCCCTTTACAACAAGAAAAAAAGAAAAGATTGAAACACTGGATAACATTGAGTTATTAATTTAATATACAGTATTACACTTAAATTTATGAAGATACATTTGTTCTTATACAAAACAAAACAAAAAATACTGATGAAATTTGATATAAAATCAAATTGATGTATTAAAACAAAGTTGCTTTTTTAAACTCACTTTTCGTGATATAATTTTTTTTAAAAGATCATCAAAGAGCTTCTTATGCGTCAAAGACCTTTTTCAATATCTATTTTGCTTGATTGCTGCCACTGGTGGTAATTGACTTTTGCAAAAAACGCTAACTTTTACAGTTGACGGCTTATTTTTACACTTTGACAATGTATGGAAGTCTTCTAAGATACAGAGAGGATATCTATATTGTGTGATTCGATATTGGCTTTATCCAACGAGTTGAAATGGTGAATTTATTTATTCGCGAGGCTTGCCGATCGAATAAACACCATTTCAACGGGTTGGGAAAAACAATATCAAAACACACAATTTCAGATGTTCTTTTCATCTCATACGACTTTCGTTTTTAACAAAACTTTGAGACCTCCCCTGTCAAACTACTTGAATGATTTCTAATTCAAATTGATGACGTATAACTTGATGATGTTGACATGACTCGAAAGAAAGTAGATCGTGTTCAAAATTTAGAATTTTTGCTATCTGCGTTTTTAAAAAATATTGTGACAATTGCTGGATCGGAGATTTTAATCAAAGGAACTTCTGACTGAAAGTTGTAAGGACCAAGGGATCATGAAAATTAACTCTTTGTACGGTGGTAGTACAAAACGTGCTAGGCCTATGCAAGGCTAGGCCTACTTGTAGATTCATTCTTGATCCATGAAGTTACACCTACATGACTAGGTAGGCATACGTAGTATAATATAAAAAAAAGCATTGTTGAAGATGTTAAAGAAATTTTATAACAACAATTTAACTGTAGGCTTTTACTTTCTCCGAAAACGATTTAAAGGGGGTGAGGGGTAACATCCGTCTTCAAGAACCCAATATACAGGTACCTTGATAAAATAAGACACTTCTTTGACATAGGCCTATACGAGTCTTTGTCTTGCTTTTAACGACATTATTGCTCTTTATCATTTATTTATAAGGGCAAGGATTTTCACAAATAAAAGCTTCAATAAAATAAAATATTGAAGCGAGGGATCGTGTCAAAACCGGAAGTGCTACTGATAAAGCATCTACTAGTGGATAAAGCATAAGTTTATCTCATGGGTAGTATCATTCACGCCTATGAGATAAAACTATTTACATTGAACCTAATATTTATATAACAAAAAAGAACGGTTTCTTTCAAAGCACAGATAAGTTGCTCTTGAAGAAAACGAC
The DNA here is from genome assembly GCF_032062105.1 of Saccostrea cuccullata. Taxonomy (NCBI): domain Eukaryota; kingdom Metazoa; phylum Mollusca; class Bivalvia; order Ostreida; family Ostreidae; genus Saccostrea; species Saccostrea cuccullata. The sequence goes on from NW_026919453.1 coordinate 3,632, forward strand.
AACCACACTACCTTACATGTTACTCCCGGCCTTCTCATGTTAGAGTCCCTAAAACCCTACCTATTACCACTAGAAACGTTTTCTTATCCATTATCAATTATGTATCTCCATACATGACGCAGATGTAAATGTCAAAGTGTACCGCTAACTGTAAAAGTCGGTGCTTCTTGCAAAAGTCCAATAGTAGTATTATGTATGGACTGTTGCTCTTGCAATGTGTGAACTTGGTAATGGAAGAGGAAGCATTGGTTGAAGGGGTGGTCCTGCTGTTATTTGTAAACGGAGTGGTGCTTCTCCAGATCCAGAAGCCACTTCTGTCATGTTTTCTTGTGATCCAATTACGTATATGTATCCTGGCTTTGCCGTTTTCCCAGAACATTTATTTTTCCTCTTCAGGAGAGACAGTATGGATGGTTTTGCTTTGTTTTCTTTCATTCCTTCGAGTAGATGAGATCTGTCATATTGACTGAGGCAAATCGAGTTAGCTGAATCATTATAGAAAATTGATGACTGCTCACATTCCTGATACACGTTTTCTTCCATTCTGGTGTAGATTTGAGAAGCTGATTCACCAAGGGAACGGCTGTCTATTTCATATTTACCATACTTTTTCCTGGCCAATTCTCTGTGATAAAATGATAAGCTTTGCATTTTAGTTTTAAAACTAAAACTAAATATTTCTGTCAAATAAATTAATAACTATAAATGAATTATATATTTAAATATGATATTATTATTTGTCGCATATCTGCTGTGATTTTCTTTGATCTTTCTGTGGTGAAATATCCCATATCACATATGCGATAAACTGTCAACGCCCCTTCATATATCGCTGCAGGAGGCAGAATTAGGTCAATTTCTTTTTGAACTTTGACAATCTCAATGAAATTTGCGTCATCAGACATGCGTCAAGTTGCTTACATCAAAGATTGCCTCGTACTATTAGTTATATCGTTTTCATGGGGAGCATATTTTATATGTTGTCACACTTATCTCAATAAATTTAAAGTTAATCATTTAAGTTACACTTTTCTGAGATAAATACTTTTTCCTTTTATTTAAAATTTTTTTTTCTTCCTAATCAAAAATAAAAGAGGTGTTTTCATGCAGTGTTTTATTTTATTATATCTGATATAACAGTTGAAAATGTAATAATGTTATATACCTTTTTACATAGAGACAAGTTATTAGTGCTGCAACAAAGAAAACACTGCCAGTCGTAAAGAAAGCCAAGGAAGCCACTGAAATTCCTAGTAAAATAGAAATTAGCAAGACTATAATCATATGTGAACAATTGTAATTTTCAAGCCATAGTTATTCTAAATTTTCTAAAAAAATTAAGAAGAAATATATTCCGTTTCAAAAAGGTTTCCCTTCATTTCAATGTGAATATCTTGAAACTATTTTTATCATTTTTACACATTTGATTTATTTAAAGAAACACAATGAGTCAAAAATGATGTGTTTCTTTTAAAATATCTGTAGCATACACGGAAAGACTTATGAATATTATATAGCATATATAGCGAAGATATGAAAATTAAACTGCACTGTAAGGCAAGAAAAGACTGCACAATATAAGTGCCGGAAAAAAACAAAGGTTTCATCTACCTTTTCGTTGTTTTCGTGTATGTCAAGGTCACGCCACTTTTATTTTTAGCTAAAACTTGTAAACCACATTCAATTGGAGCATGCAAGAATGAGAAATATGTTCTAAAATTAACAACTTTTTGAAAAGATTGCATCAAAATTGTTGGTCTACTTACATTCATTCCTGGGTTCTTGAGACCATGGTTCTATGGTAATTTATTCAATTTTTTTCTTTTGTACAATTGGGAGGAAGAATGCAATATTTTCGTTATGGGGCATACTGAAATTATTTTTACTTTTATTTTTCTCCATAAAAATAGACTTTTTTAGGTTTTGAAACCTGTAGTTTTCTGAAACCTCATACTTTTAGGAACTGAACAAAATTTACTAGGGTCATGTAAAAATTCTACGTTTGTCAAATTTTCCCTTTGTGCGTCACGGTATAAATTTATTAAGAGTCAAGATCAGCAAGCATCGAGCATTTAGTTAAAAAATGTGGAAAGTGGCATAGAAACAGATTTGGTTAAAACTCATATATAAATTTTCAGAACAAAGGGCATGATAGAAAAAAGCATGCAAAAAATAATTTTTCGCATTGTTGCTATGGAAACCACGCGCCTTTCAGATAGCGTGGTTTGTACTTTATCATGACACTTGAATTTTTGGTTAAACAAATACTTTTTTATTACTAGTCATTAAAAAAGCTTTTTAAATTATTATTTTATTTATATAAATATACTCTATTTTAACAACTGTAGATTATTGAAATTCTCTTCACCTTTGGATAAATAAAACTAGTTTTTGGAGGTTTATTTTCTTTAAAAAACAGCAAATTTGAAGTACTCTATAAGAAATCTACAACCACTTTAAAGCTAATCAGCATAAAATATTAATTAAACAGTATTTGTTCTAGAAGAATCCAAAAAAAAATCTGCAGGCAACTAAAGCATTTGTATATAATAACTGATTTTAATCCATAATTTTCTGTCACTTTTGCTTCAAATTACCTCCCTTTGGTATAGCTCTCTAACATAGGAGGAATAAACGGTAGTTTGTTTTCAATAACAATGTACAGAAGACAAGCCGAAAATTACAAACTTGGAGCAGTCTGAGCCTCTGTTTTGGCGTTTTCATGGGTCTTCATTACGGTGAGTGATTGAAATTTTTACAATTTACCATTACAACAGTTACTGAAGAATGTCTAGCATAAATTAACCATGCAGTAAAATATGTAAAACTTGGCAAGTGTTTTTGCACATTTGAATTTAATTCTGATTGATTATATATGTTAGCATTATTTTACTATTTATAACTAAAAAGAAAAGATTATGAATGACCCGAGGAACCAGGAGGAGGGGGTATGCCCCCCCCCCGCCCCCAATAATATTGCCGATATTAAACTATAATATGAGCAAATGAAATTAAATCCCCCAACTTAGATTGTTTCTGCGGGCCTAACGTGAAGAAGTTGGTCATGATCGGTCACATAACTGTATCCAAAATTATAAAGTTTAATTTGAATTAAGTTTAATTTTGTTGTATCCACGGTATGTATGTAACCAAAGTCACTCACCAGCTATAATAATTATAACTGATAGTAGGGTAAATAAAAATTTTGTATAGTAGATATCTTTATTTACCATAAGATTTAAGATAATACCTGTTTTTTACATGAAAAATTATGAATTGATGAAGACCAACACTATTATGAATTATTTGTAAAATGGAATGACCTTTGTTATGGCGCCTGTAAAACAATGAGGGACAGGGGGTTAACTCTGTACTTAATATATTTTAGTTTAGGAAAGGGGATTACCTTGGAAGTATTGTGATACAGACAACTGTATTATGTAGTGGACTAGTGGTAAAAAAATATATAACTTTTTGCTGATGTCATCCAGTGTTAACTTATAAAAGAAAATTCATATTCAGCTACCATTTTCTCCGGTACCACTGGACTAATTTAAGTCAACTAGGTTCAAATAATAAGCATGCATCATTAGATTTAAAGCACGTAAATTTATGAAATGAATATCTATACTCAATTTTTTTTTCTTGGGAGGGGGGGGGGGTTATTGGAAAGAAATGAAAAACATAATTTAGAGTTTTGACAATACCTAGAACCAGTTGACCTTTTTATTGCAACTTTTTAAATTTAAAGAATATCTAAAATCAATACGGTCTCAACTTTGTGTTGTACACTTCTGTTTTTAGAATGAAATCCAGCACTTTGAAGCCAAACTCGGAGGGAAGCAGAAACAGAATTGGATGGGCTTATATAGAATTAGACAGGAAAAACATAAATAATAGTAATAATACATTTAGTAAAAACGTTAACTTTTTAAAATAAAATGATAAACCATTGAGATTTCTTGGAATTTAATTGATTCCAATAAACATGCTTTGCATTCATCATCATTGCTCAAGCTCAACTAGAAATGGTTCCTAGTATATGAAGGCAAAGCTGTATAATATTATTACATTTTAATTTTATCACTATTTCAGATTATGAGAATGCATTATTACAGTACAGACCATTGATACTGGATGTGAGTGGAAAGTATTATCGGAGACTCGGGGATCCAGAAAATAGATCCATGAATTGTACAGTGTATTCATGAAAGTGGATCAAATAAAAATGTTCAATCCAAAAGTAACATTCTTTGTTCGCCTGTAAGCATTTTTTTATTGATGTAAATCTAATAAATATCAATTTTTAGCATGCAGATTCATAATTAGCATGCGCGGATCTAGAGGGGTGGGGGGTCGGTGGGTCAGGACCCCCCCCCCCCCCCCTGGAATTTACAAGGTTAAAAATGTATATACAAAAGCAAGAAAAAAGTTACCTTGGACCCCCCTTGGAAAACGCCGCCCCCCCCCCCCCCTGGTAAACGTGAATACGTGTGAAATGGGTATTAAAAGAGAAGAATGTCAGGAAATAGAAGTCATAGACTAACACCCCCCCCCCCCCCCCCCGCATTTTGAAGTATCATAATTAAAATAAGGTCAGTATTAAGTGATCAATCAATTAATTTCAAAACTGACAAAATGTTTTTGTGAAAAAAAAGAAAGAGGGCTAGTTTAAAGTCAGACGACACGTTCCTCAAATTTATGTTTTGTATCTCTAGGTATTATATATAAAAATATTCATATTTGTCATTCTCTTCTGATTTCTATATTGTTTTTAAAATGTTTTTAAATATAAGTACAACAAAAATTTCGATATATGCCATTCAAAAGATTGCCCATTAGGGTTATTATGAAATATCTTTTAGGGTCAGTTCAAGTTTAGACATTCATATATATAAAGCCGTTCCAGATTTCTATATTATTTTCAAAATGTTTTTAAAAATAAGTACCAAAAAAATTCTATATATGCCATTCAAAAGATTACCCATTAGGGTTATTATGAAATATCTTTTAGGGTCAGTTCAAGTTTAGACATTCATAAATTTTAGGTACCAGTAGCTACTGAGGTCTTAGCTGTCTTGCAATTTTGTTTCTTAATTAGGACAGCAGGGGAATATATCATCAGTTCAATACCAAAGGTTGCAGTTATTTGTTCTTGACAGACATGGTATCGTTTTTTGAAAGTGCATGGTGTGGGGCAGGCATAAAAAAAATGCAAGAAAAAAGTGGGGAAATTGACCAAACTTGGGGGGGGGGGGTAAACATCAGATTATGTTGAGGAAATAGTTGGTTGGTAGGGGGATGTCACCCCCCCCCCCACCTTCCCAACCCAAACCGGATGCAACATGCCGGATTGATATGGTTTTAATTTAAAATTATGTGACCTGTCATAGTGACTCTCTTTCATAAACTAGAATTATCGTGAGCAAGCTCATAAAATGATGCCCACCCTCCTGCTATTGAATTAAATGTTTTTTATTGCAAAAAAGGTCCAAATATTAATTTAAAACCTTTTTAAAATTTTGTAAGTGCAGATATACATTCCAACTATGACTATGACATATACTCAAGTCATAGGTAGTAAAACCGTTGTGTTGAGCACAGACTTCCAATTTCTCTTCATTCGAAGTTGGATATGTAAACGTGCCAAACTCATATAGTACACTTTTACTGCAGTGACCTTGAAAAAGCTATGTCTTTGGGTCAATTAAGGTCAAACATGTCCAAATGACCTTTGGTCAAGGTCATGACAAACCTACAGCTATAAAATAATACCCGAGATGAAACTTGAAGTCTTTTCATTAGAATGTTACAGAATAGGCAAAGATTGCACTATTCTTCTACCAATGACCTTGAACTTGTTCAAATGACCTTGGGTCAAGTTTTTGACACATCTCTAGATCATAAGCAATCTTAATATCAAATATGAACTTTCAGTGTCACTTCATTGAAACGTTATGAACAAGTCAAAATTTTACATACATATGGATGGGTGAACAATGTGATTCCTACCCCCCCCCCCTTTTTTTCAAGTTTCTTTTGTGAGGAATATAAATTCCTTTTGAAATTGAATGTGCATTTATTTATTAACAATAGCAAAATTATGAGTATGCTTTGATCAGAACCAATATGACAAATATAATGGACACTGTACATGTATTCAATTTACCCCCACCCCTTCAAAAAAGCTTATAAATGTCAGATTGTCACACATTTTAACCATTTGTAACTTTTTTCTTCTAAAGTTGCCTGCAAATTTTATTGTATAGATTTGACAAATAGATAACCCCTAACAAGATCACAGCATTCATTTTTCCAGCTGTGGTTGTAGATTTTGTGTATGGGTCATTTTCAAAAAAAGTCTATTTTTTGAATGACATATTTTGAAAAATGAAAGTGGTTTTACTATGACTTTTTCAACTTTATTTGAATAATATAGTAATAAACTACTAAAATCCACTGCATTGCATAAAAGAAAATATTTCTTTTAAAAAATATTGACATTTTATCTTAGTCATTTAAACTTTAATGTCCTTCCTGTTACTTTCATAAAAAGAGCTGTAAAACTCTATTTCAAAATTTTCATCAAATTATCTTTTGTATACCGTTAATAAATGAAAAAATTATCATTGAATGCCAAGATGTTTGACATTCATCTAATATATGAGCGTTTAAAAGCATGTCAAACTACCATATACCAAACAGAAGCAAAATCTACGGGTTTTACTTCATGAAAAGCCTTATTGCGGAATGTTTACATGCTATAGTTGAAAAAAAAACATTCTTGTACATTATTTTTGTGATTAGAATAAACAGTTACAGAAAGTTATTTAAACAGGTGCTCTGCCAAAGCAATTTAAACTAGGAAAATATACTGGTAACAGTAAGGACTCGGGTAACAGGAAGGACAAAACAGTAACAGGATGGACAAAACAGTGTAACAGGATGGACAATGAAATCTACATTTTGAATAAAAATTGACTTTTTTAAAACTTTATTGGTTAGGAAAAGAGAAATAAATGTAGAATAAAAAAAAATGATTTTGTCAAATCTGGCAAATTTGAGACAATAAAAGACATTTATGTCCATCCTGTTACGAAATTTAATTCTAAAGTGCTATTAAAATATTTATCAGTTCCAATTTTGTTTATTAAAGATTCTACTCATGCTGTTGCAAAACTAACAATTTTTCATAAATTCAACAAAAACAAATATGGAACTTAAATAGGTATATAAATACCAGGATAATTTGTCCCTCCTGTTACAATTTTTGTCATTCTGTTACAAGAGTGCATGTTCCAAGTTATAATGGCACAATTTGAAGCACTAACTTATTTCAATATGATTTACGAAGTTTTTTAACATGTTTTATTAAACTTATATTACTTAGAAAAATAAAAGTAATTGTTTTTATTGTTAAAACTCAAGATATGAAGTCCAAGTTTCCCACTGTTACCATATTAATGGTACAGGAAGCCACAGTAAAAAGAAATACCACATTTCTCCATATAAATCACCGGTTATTTAGTATAACGTACTCTTTTGCATCATCAAAATACATTGAAACAGTTTCTTTGGCGTTAAGAATCTTATTGTTTTAGCAGAATAAACAATTTAGAAAGAAGTATTCACATCTATGAAGGTAACAGATAGGACATATTTTCATTATACTCTACCAATAAGACAAACTTATCGACCTTTGAGCTTCTTCTTTACTCACTTTCAAATCATGGCGCTCATAAACTTGAGACAACAGAAAATGATGATATATTGTGGATCATGAAAACAGTTCCTAGGAAAGTGAGATAACTTTTATTTTAACATTTTCTTTCTGATAGAGGTATGACATAAACTGGTGGACATGTCACTTCCTGAAATGTCAAATGCACCACAATGACAATTTTAGTGGCGGCATAAGTAAAACAATCATATTAAATTAATCTGTAAATGAATTCAATCAAACTAGGTGCAAAATTTGTACATATCTTCACAGGGTAATATTTTCCCTATCATTTAAATAAGCGCGTTATAAAATTTTTGTTAATGTGACATGGTTTTACTGTTAAATTTTACTTGAAATGCAGAAGAGAATATTTTTTATAAAACACCTGGGGAGATGATCATAAAATTACTTATAAGCTATATGACCCATGTATATTAACCAACGGAAAAAAAATTTCACTCTAAAAAATGTTTTCCTGATTATTTCTATCAAATACAAAAAAGTGGACTTTTTTTGAAAATGGCCCGTATATAGTGATAAACATATGTATTTTTTTCAAAATTTATAAGCATTGACGCCATGTTCTTTTCCCGTTGTCATAGCAACAATATCACTACAGAAATTTTGTTTTTTCCTATTTTTTAAAAATAAAGCAATTCCATCTTTCAACAAATAAAGTAACCAAAATACGTTATCTTATCACGTTCAGGGATACCAGTCCCTTCATACGTTCAAAAAAAAATTTTTAATTGTGTTTTAGCATTAGGCAGGTAGCAAAACTCTTTATATAACAAAAGCTTTTGAAAAATAAGATTTTGACTTTCCATTCAATGCTCATGCTTGCTGATTTTGAAATTCTAATATCTTTTAACCGAAGTGAGCATTCTTCTGCCTCATACCTCTCACATTACCTGGAAAAGAAAGTAAGAAAAATCATTTAAATGACATAATGTTTAGAATGTTAGTTTATTAAGTTATATGATATATTATGTTTCAACATAAGTACTATTAATCACACTAACATGCAGGATCAATTTCAATTTAAGGAAATTATTTGATCATTCTGTCGCCGCAGAGTGAATGATTTAATAGTTTTGCTTTTAATCTTAAGTATGCCACAAGAGTATGTTAAAATTTTTATTTTATGAGATTGAATATGGTTTACTTATATTCAAACTAAATAAAAAACATTCTTACTTGCCAGAAAAATCCTCAGCAGAGTATCCCGACCAAGAATGTTTATTTATATTACGTGAGGTACTTACTTGATGAATTTCTCTCATGAAAACATATCCCTGTTCTTAGCATTACACTTGTCACACTCACACTTTTCTTGACATTTAAGGCCATAATATCCTTCAGGACACGGTTTGCTGCATTCGTATCTAAATTACCGTATGCATGCTTAGTAAAAGCCAAATAATGAACATTTCTTTCTTTTAGTACCAAGGCATACTAATAAGAAAATGCATTTCATTAAGCAAGATTAAAAAGCATAGATACGAGAGATTCAAACGCGTTCTTGGTACTAACTCATTGTATATTGTTTATTGCTCCTCTCGAGAATTTTTCACTTTATACGCCCTGGCGGAGAGCTAAACTTTATCCAATGCTCTCGCACTCAGGGCCATCCAGCAGGGAGGGATCTTTTTCATTTCAGTATCTTTTGCTGAACACGGGACCTCGGTTCAAACTATCTAACCAAATACGGGTCTCCACGTCCAAGCGGGATTTTAACCCACTGCACAAGGATCAACTCCTTACTTCACGACTTTAGGCCAGGCGCTTTCACCACTTCGCCACGCCAAAGATTCTTGTAAGTTGAATAATTGTATAAGTTAAAATCACTTTAGTCAAAACTTAAACCAAGATTGTCATTTTATAACAGTTATTTACAAGTTTCTTGAAGATACCTTTAAATACATATTGAATATGAATTTCAAGTTAAACTACAACTTACGTGTATTTCCTCCATTGGTTCTATACGAGGTACAACATCGCAAATTCCTATAAAGTACAAGTTATTATTTTAGCATGTGAATGTGAATTGCATAAAGCAGAAAATGAACCTTAAACACATTTTTATAATTTTTTGACATAGTACTTACTCAGAAAAAGATTAGAATCGCTACACTTCGGTTCTAAAGACATTACACCTAACTTTTTGGCATTATGTACCAAGGGGATTGTCATTATGACTTTATAAAGATCCATTTTCTCCGAATTTGATTTAGATGAGTAATATAAAGTTTACTTCCCTATAAACTTTCCTCACTTTGAATACATAGTTTATTTTTATTTCTAAAAAAAACACAATTAATATTATGTATGATTGCACTGAACAGATCTACAACAGGGAAAAGTTTATATAAGACAAGGAAACTGATAGTATCCTTATAACCTCTAAAGAATGCAGCATTTTAAAAATTGAACTTTAGTACATTTGTAAAAGTACTTTTACTTCATATCAGACTAACATGGAACTTTCCCCCCTCTACCCCATCGACAGAAAAAGACCACTGTAGTTGCGACCTGTAAAATCAGTTTCATAGTTGAAAGGTAACGATTACAAAAAACGCATTTCCTTTTTTCAATTTTGGTGGGAAAATGGTAAAATTTTCGAAATACAGAGACGTGTTCAACAGAGCCAACGTTTGCGAGCGTTTGCCAAAATTTCTTACACCTTCAATATAAATATTCGCGAGCACTTGCTCTGTTGAACAGGCCTTAAATGTAGTTCAAAGTGTATTTCAACCACTAGAAAATGAGGATCTCCAGTTTTATCACTTTTGAGCTTGAATACTGTTCGTTATCTCCATATCTTTCGTACTTCACATGTTTGTTTTGATCAATACCCTTTCTTTATCTACATAAAAGACAAAACCTTTAACTTGGACCATAATTTCTGAACAGTTTAGTGTCTGGAGCCTTTATCTTTCACAGATGTATCTCTGGTGACAATATCTTTTTTTGGGATACAAACATTTCTGTCCTTTGAACATATTACCTCAGAGTTTTACTTAATTTTCTAGTTGATTACCTTGCTTAAAACTTAAGAAAAGTTGATGCTTTGACGCCTATGTTTCAACATGGCTGTATTTTTATCTGTAAATACGTTTCTTGAAGAATTTTTTGAGTATTTGACATTGATCTTGAGAGTTTGATTCATGATTTAAAATGTTTAATCTTTATCATTCATATTAAATAGTTGGCGCTTGGAAAGCTCATATTTCACAATTATCAAAGACCTATATATAATAAACAAATGCTAAGTATTTAAGTTTAATGTTTTATTCGAGTTGGCAAGGATTGTCGACAGTGGTCTACACAACAGTGGGGCAGCCGGCAAAATGGGGATACCCCCTGACATCAACATAAGTCGCGCCCTCCCCGCACGCAAAAAGAGCACGCTGGGTTGACCTCATTCGTGCTACTCAACATTTCAACACAAATTGTCTTTTAATTATATTATTTTGCTTTAGATTTACATTATATAAGATATAATTTTCAAAGTCAACATCACATATATCAACATCAATCATCACTTATATCAACATCAACCACAAAAAGTCAACAAAATCAACAGTTCAATGGTTAAAATCCAAGGTGACGATTTCGCCAAGGACCACCACTGTGAAGTATAGTCTACTGTCTTTCCCCGAACTCCTTGAAATGATGGATAAATCGCCAAGTTGACACCTGTCACGCATGGTATTTGGTCAGAGATCATTCCAAAGGTCCTAGAAAAACGGGAAATAGCGGGCAATCTGGATCTAGCACCGTCAAGTTCCTTCAACGAAAATCCTAAATACCTGAAAAGACAAAAACAAAACCACACAGCAGAAAAAGATTCAAAGACAAATTTCCATAACTTTAATAAATTGGCTATACCTAACCCATGAAAAACAATGTATACGTAAATTAAACAAACAAAAGGAGAAAGAGTAATACTTAACACCTAGCTCAAGGGTTGAGGTGGGAGGGATTTTCATAATACAGAAAAATAAATCCATATTTATTACCCCACCTTTCCATTTTCATTGATGCATAGAAAGGGAACACAACCTGTAACCGGTAACTACGATGTACACCTGCATGGATGGATAAATAAATTCCGGTTATCTCATTTATTAATTTTTCACAAAAAGGAGGTGAATGATGACATATAATCAAAGGATATATAGAGCTTACATAATGATGCATATTATGAGATGAACTCGAATATGCGGTAGTATAATTATTGGGTAATATATTTATATTTTCATCTCTTGACTTTGGAGTTTGACTTTCATATGAATAGTTTACCTTCGCCAAAAGCTGCCATAAGGGGCATCAGTGTTTCACAAACACATCTTGATTTCATTATATTATGATTATACTACTTTTATTTTAGTGCCCTTTTAAATTTTTAGTTACCAAAAGCGCTTAAGATGCAAAAAAATAGATATCAC
>NW_026919454.1:0-15681 GCF_032062105.1 Saccostrea cuccullata
TATAAAAATGATTTACATTATTTTATAATTAAGGAGGACAAAGCGACAACAATGTAAAAGGTTTCGACTAATACATACTTAATAATAAAATTAAATGCTTTAGCGCTATATAGAAACAAGCTATTTAGATAGAAATCATATTATAACGCAATAAGTAAAACCTTATTGAGTCTTTTCACATAGCTTTATAATCCATTTTAGGTTTTCAACCGTAATTTGATCCTGGGCTTTCTTTTTAGCGAATAAAAGTTTATTATTTTGCACAATTTCCTCTATAATTTAAAATTATAAATGTAAATAGCTATACGTAATTGAATCTTTCTAGATGTACGTGTCTGCTTATTTTCTGAGTTTAAAATTTAGGAGTACATGTATATCAAACAATAAAATGATTTTTTTGAGGTTGCTAAGAGTTTGAATGGATGTTACAGAATTTTAAATGTGATACCATTACCATTTCGAATTAATTGTCATAATTCTCGGATTTTTCCATTAAAAAGGATTATCTATAAATTAATATTGCAGCTTTTGCAAAAAGAAAAATAATAGCCTTGTCAGTGTGGAAATAAATTTATTCTGCAAAAACAGTCACGAGAATTCCATTACCTGTTCGCACTAAAAAGAAAGAAGACATTTTAGTTTTTACATTCATAACACTGCATGAAAAGTCGGGTTTAATTTTACCTTAAATGCGATTTAAATGCTGCGATTATTTAATGTTTAAATGCATAATATAACATATTGTGGGATCGTAAATGTTAGAAAATAATTAGCATTTAATACGAGTTTAATGAAAAATTAAAAGAACAAATTTAATAAAGTTTGGAAAATTGTAAACTTACTAATACGTTCGGATTTAAGTCTGCCGTAAACAAGTATTATACCTCTAATATACAAAACGTATAATTATTATTAAACATGGCCATAAAATAAAGTTTTATGGTCATATTAAATTTGTTCGTTTAATAAAATTTAACGTAGATCTTTACCTCATTATTTTTTGTTAAATTCACACTTTACTTTATAATACTTCCAAAAATTATGTTATATACGGAAAATTGTAAACTTACTAATACGTTCAAATTTTAATCTTTCATAAACTTATATTAAATCTCGTGTATAAGTGATGAAAATGTACGGATTAAACCTTCCCATATCATTAAGATTTAAGGTTGTATTTGATGAAATTTAATATTATTATATTATTGCATAATATTTTTATTTTATATTTATTCCATAAATAATTTGTATGGTTTACAATTGTGGGTTTTTTGGCAAGTATTTTACAATCATACACAAATGCATTTCTCATTCAGTTTTATTAGATGTTATCTCAATAGTCTACAAACAATGAGTTCTAACAAAGTACAAGATATTTCAAATTTATGCCTAAAAGTCAGAATTTAAAAAATTACAATCATGATTGTAGCTCAATTATAATGGAGTAAATTTCTACATACTAGTAGTAAGTAATATAATGAAGTTACTAGTATTATAAATAATTTAATATAAGAATAGAATTGTATGTAAAATTTAAATCCGCAATAAATCAGAACACAACAGGTCAAAAATGTAGTCATTCTGGAGTCCAAAAGACTGCAAAATCTGACTGAAACTGCCCCTATTAAAACTGCTGCATGGGTTCATTGGGTTGTAAATGGCTTTTAAAAATTTCCCACAATAAATTATATCATACTTTGCATAAAAAGAATAAAAGTTGCCAATAAAAGTTGCCCATTCGTTTTACATGTACATTTAATAAGACACACTAAGCCACTGACAGAGAAGCCTCACTCGCCCACAAGCAACAGCAAAAGGATCAGTCAGAGACTTTCTCTTACTTGGGTATCAAGATCTGCAACTTACTGCCAGCAAAGCTCTTTCAGACCACCCTTATATTGTTTCCCAAGTATTTCCACAATAGATGTCCATGCACTAATTATTCAAGTTCGACTTGTAAAATACTTAATGTTGAGTGAAAAATACAACACCCAAAAAATCCTTTATATCATTTGGTTATGTCAATTCAAATTAGGGAAAAAGTATCACAATTACACAAAACAATAGCAGCTTAAAATTGTTTCCAATACATGTAGCTCATTTCTGTTCCAACTGGTAGGTTTATTGCTTGATGATTGTAATTTAACATATCCTCATTAAATCAACTTTACATTGGAATGCAAGACATTTCAATAGTGATATTTTTAACTTTGCCTTAAAATATCAAGAATGAGCTCTGAAACATGCACATATAAAAGTCCTGTATTAACATATGTACAAGTATATTTAACAAATTTTTTTAAGCCTTAATTACATTTCCATTTTAATGGAAAAGATTCTCATCATAAACTCTCTTACTTCAACTGGAAGGAAACAAATTCATATTTTACTCTTGCAATTCTCATTACTCTTTCAATATCAATTGTAATATTTATAAAAATCACAATTCACCCCTTTTTTTTTACTCAGAAATGTCTCTACATCATTTGCCTATTCTATTTTTTACATCTATGACTCACTAAGCCACTGACAGAGAAGCCTCACTCGCCCACAAGCAACAGCAAAAGGATCGGTCAGAGACGCCACCCTTCTCTTACTTGGGTATCAAGATCTGCAACTTACTGCTAGCAAAACTCTTTCAGACTACCCTTGATTGTCTTATTTTTTCCACAATAATGTCCATGCAATTATTATTTAAGTCAGACTTGTACATATATGTAATATATAAATCAAGATTAAAATGTATGTGATTGCAAACTACACAACAAACCAATAAATGTTTAAACAATAAAAAACATAATAGTTTCAATCTGTAATCAAGCATCAGAAAAAAATTAAATTTCACTGTCAAAAATACAACACTAGGTATATTTTTTTTCTTATCTAACATTGAATGTGTAAATTAAAGATAAGTAAAACAAGCATCACATTTGTGCAAAAAAGTAGCAACTCAGATATTTCATCTCTAATAGCCCATCTCTGTTCAATTACTACATCCATAGGGTTGACTCTTTTAGATTCTTTATTTGTCCTAGTTCTCCTTATGCTCTGCCTTTTAGAGTGCTTTGATTTGAGAGTTGCACTTTTGGTGTCCTGTTCTTTGAAGACTTTCTCACATTCATCAGAACGCAACTTCAGTTTTCTAATTTCATAGATAGTATTATCTTTAGAATCATTTTTTGTACTATGAAGGCGTAATCAATATTTAAAACTGCTTCTTCTTGCTTTTTCTTCTCTTCATGCCAAGAAGTTTTCAGCTCTGGAGAAGCACATCTAGCTCCTAATTTCTACAACAAACATAAAAATAAATACCCATTTGCCTATATATACATATTATATGTGTGCTTCCGGATTTATGCAATTGCATATATTAAATAGTACACAAAACCTGAGTTGATTGTAAAATTATCAATTGACCTAGAGGAAACACAGCTCAATTTTGATTAATTAAAAAAATTACAGAAGACCACAAAAGATATGCCATTTTTTCAAGTCTGGGTAATAAAGACAGATAATTATCTATAATTTCAGGCCAGCGAGCTACAGATTATGAAGCTAATGTTGTTATACATGTAAATTGGGGACTAATAATTTTTTCGCCATCTTTTTTGTTTTTGGAGCATTTTATTACTATGTTTACCTGCTTGACCTTGAACATGTTGAAGTGCCCTTTTCTCTGCTCCTCCACAATAATTCTTTCATTTAGCAGCAAGATACTATGGATATGGTAGAAGCTGTCACGAACAAAATATGAAAAATTAATAACAGGTATGGCTCTCCGTAGAAAGAATATACAAAAAAAGAGAAAAAATATACAAATAGGGTATACTTATGACTAAAGCAAGAAGATAACATTTTACACAATGAAAAAAATTCTCTGTGTCATCTATGTAAGTGAATTACATAAAAAAACCCATATAATTATATGTATAGATCAAATTTATAGACGACAAAATATGATATGAAACATACATAATGGTACCGTAGTCCGAACACATGGAATTTGAAAGTTTACGAAAATGAAAAGAATAGCATTTACAGCATTTAATATATTAAGAAATACGTATCTATAGTTTCACAGCAGCAAGCTACAGATTTTGTGGAAGTACATGTAAATTGGAGACTGTTGATTTTTTGCCATTTTTTTTTGGAGCAATTTACCAATGTATTTACCTGCTTGACCTTGAATATGTTGAGATGCACAGCCCTTTTCTTTGTGTTCCTTCACGATATTTTATTTAATGTAGCAGAAAGATACTAACTACGGATAAAAAAAATATGAAAAATTAAAAGCAGGTATGGCATCTCGTAGAAAAAATATACAAACAGATGTATTTATGATAAGAGCAAGTAGAGAACATTCATACAATAATAAAATCCTTAATCTTTGTGATCTAGTTCAGCGAATTATTTCAAAAACATATTATGATATGTATTAGATTAAATTTAGAGACGACAAAACATGATATGAAATTGATGTACATACTTGGAACACATGGAATTTAAGAGTAAACAAAAATGCAAAGGTTAGCATCTACAGCATTTAACATGCAAGTTATTGGGATAATGAGCAAGTGATTTAATATAAAGTAAAATATATTTAATTTAACAACTTACACTGTAGATAGCAGGTTTTAAAAGTGGACAACAAATGCAAAGTTCCAGTAAATGGTGGCAATCTCATACACAATAAGTCGTACAACAAATGATTAGTTCGTACCTCATACTGGGTAGCCAAATATCTGGTCAAGTCACTTTCAGAAGGAAGGCTCAGCAAGTTCAATGTTGGTCATTCCCATAGCTACTTCAAACAAGTTCAACATGGCTGCGTGGAACTCTCCAAGAAATTGAATTTCGGCGCGGTGTGTTGTTTTTAAATTAATTGCTTTTCGAGCCCGACTTCGATCCCGATGTAATTGTACTACAGTAGTAGTCGATCATAGAGAAAAAACTAAGTTATATTCCACAGTTTTGAAAAAATCTACATAAGGGTTAAATAAATAAAAATGAGAAATGAATAAATTAAATTAATAGGGTGCCTAAATGTTTTTTTCAAAAATGTTTCAACATAAGTTTACATTAGGTATAAAGAATTATTTATGACATATTGAAAATACCAAAAATGTACTTAAACTTTAAGTATAAGCATATTTACTTTAACATGTCGATATTCTTAAACGAAACGTATAATTTTCTCAATTAAACTATATTATTCTCGACGTATTTTGCATTAAATGTGATTATACTTATTTGAAAACTGTACTTAATTATATCACAATATATCTCATGTAAAATGTACCGTTATACATAAATTAAATTCAATACAAGAAATTTACTGGAGTAAACGAATTTATTAAATTATATTAAACGCGACTTTTCATGCAGTGTAATTTGTGTAGATAATCATGTCAAGTATGGTTAATTTATTTAAATATTTTATTATTTTTCTGTAAGCCATAAAACGTTGTCATGACAGCCGTCGTGCTCTGTTCAATCAGTAAAAACAAGATTTTTTTTCTATTTACAATTTTTTATCTATAAATGAAATCAATATAAACAATATTTACAACATGTTTTTACAGCTATTATTTACAATAAATGGAACATAAAGTCTCTTTTAATCCTAAATATCATCCTAGTGTTGCCTCAGAACCACGTCCACACAGACACGCCCCGTTTCACGACGGACTTCCACCAACTGGCTCCCAGTGGGTATCCCGTTCTGGTTAAGGTCGTCGCCAACACACACATGGCTACATGTAGATTATAATTGGATTACATCCTTTAAATTAAATAATATTTTTGAGTCACAGGTTACGTATACAAAAAGAAAAAAACTCAAGTCTACATTGACTACAATTGCACTAATGGCACACCATACAAACAGTATCGGTATTTCTAACCAAACACTGTCAAATTTAAATGCAACGTTAAGAATATTCACAATTTCTTAACAAAAGTGGTTTTAACAATTAAATCCACAACACCGACTTTATAAGCGGGAAAACAATATAGCCTACATTCGTACATAACTTAGTACATTGCACCAAAATTAGAACATTACACGCATGAGTAACTCTACCCAGGAACAAAAGGGGCCACATATGAGCACATCAGGCTTATTTATTCGTTCATCATTTGAACAAACTAGAATCTACACTACCTGAGGATGATTCTATATAAATATCACAAGTCATAGCTTTGAAGTACTTGAAAAAAGATTTTAAAAGGTTTCTCTATATATCCCTATATAAAAATCGGCCATTTTGGCCCCACCCTAGCCCCGGGGGTCATGATTTGAACAAACTTGAATCTACACTACCTGAGGATGATTCCACATGAGTTTCATCTCTCCTGGCCCAGTGGTTCTTGAGAAGAAGATTTTTAAAGATTTTTCCTATATATTTCTATGTAAAAACGGCCATTTTGGCCCCACCCTTGCCACAGGGGTCATGATTTGAACAAACTTGAATCTACACTACCTGAGGATGATTCCACATGAGTTTCATCTTTCCTGTCCTAGTGGTTCTGGAGAAGAAGATTTTTCTTATATATTCCTATGTAAAATTTGGGTCGGCCATTTTGGCCCCACCCTTGCCACAGGGATCATGATTTGACCAAACTTGAATCTACACTACCTGAGGATGATTCCACATGAGTTTCATCTTTCCTGGTCCAGTGGTTCTGGAGAAGAAGATTTTTAAAGATTTTTCCTATATATTCCTATGTAAAACTTGGATCGGCCATTTTGGCCCCACCTTTGCCCCGGGGGGTCATGATTTGAACAAACTGAAATCTGCTCTACCTGAGGATGATTCCACATGAGTTTCATCTTTCCTGGTCCAGTGGTTCTGGAGAAGAAGATTTTTAAAGATTTTTCCTATATATTCCTATGTAAAATTTGGGTCGGCCATTTTGGCCCCACCTTTGCCCCGGGGGGTCATGATTTGAACAAACTGAAATCTGCTCTACCTGAGGATGATTCCACATGAGTTTCATCTTTCCTGGCCCAGTGGTTCTGGAGAAAAAGATTTTTAAAGATTTTTCCTATATATTCCTATGTAAAACTTGTGTCGGCCATTTTGGCCCCACCCTTGCCCTGGGGGTCATGATTTGAACAAACTTGAATCCACACTACCTGAGGATGATTCCACATGAGTTTCATCTTTCCTGGCCCAGTGGTACTGGAGAAGAAGATTTTAAAAGATTTTTCCTGTATATTCCTATGTAAAACTTGGATCGGCCATTTTGGCCCCACCCTTGCCCCGGGGGTCATGATTTGAACAAACTTGAATCTACACTACCTGAGGATGCTTCCACATGTGTTTCATCTTTCCTGGCCCAGCGGTTCTGGAGAAGAAGATTTTTTAAAAATGCCATAAATTTTTCACAAATTCATAATTATCTCCCCTTGGAAGGGGGCGTGGCCATTCATTTGAACAAATTTGATTCCCCTTCACCCAAGGATACTTTGTGCCAAGTTTGGTTGAAATTGGCTCAGTGGTTCTTGAGAAGAAGATGAAAATGTGAAAAGTTTACTCCGACGCCGACGAAAACGACGACGGCGACGACGACAGACGACGGACAAATTTTGATCAGAAAAGCTCACTTGAGCCTTCGGCTCAGGTGAGCTAAAAACAGTATACGTAAACAGTGACAAAACATTACTTAACCCAAATTCTTACATAGTTTAACGTCTTAAATGTAGTACTCAAAACTTATATAGAAAAGAAAAAAACAAACTTAGCCCTTATGGAGAAATGGTTACTGTTGAAAAAATATATTTATCTACGCATCTTGGACTGTAAATGTACGTCAAGCATGTAAAAACTAGTGATGAAAACGTGGACCCCGGCTACTTGGTCAGCTATGCAGCGATTTAAATGCCTCCTAATACAATAGGTCGTAACTGACTAATGCCTGCAAAACTTAACTTGAGGTTCAATAAAGGTAACAATATAAATAGGTCCAGTAAAGGGTAAATAAAATAGAAAACATAAAAATAACGTAAATACAATAGAATTGAATATTGTTTGTGACAATATCTTCCCAACATAAGAAAGTTCAATGAACTTTTGAAAAAACACAATCCATATGGCATAAAATTAACTATACAAAAGTAGATATCTAAATTCTGCTTACACAATCACCTCCTTCATTTTCAGAACCCTTGATGGAAATAATGCAAAACCTGTAGGGTTGCAGAAGTAATGCCCAGCGCATCAGACGTGCATTCGACACTTTGACTTTGGTAAGATAGACTAGTGGTTGATGATCTGTTTCTAATAGAAATTCCTTACCATACAAATACCTGCGGAGCTTTTAAACTGCCCAGATTATTGCATAGCACTCTTTCTCGATTGTAGAGTAATTTACCTGACATTTGGAAAGTTTCTTACTAGCGTATGCGACAGGTTTTTTCACACCATCTTCGTACTGCATCAAAACTGCTCCAACACCTTCATCTGACGCATCAGTCTGTAAAACACAGCTTTCATTTAAATCAGGTAATTTGAGAACTGGTGTTACCGTCAAAGCGGTCTTGAGAGTGATGAATGCATTTTCCTGCGGTTCTCTCCAAATCACTTTGTTCGGCTGGCCTTTCTTGGTAAGATCTGTTAAAGGCGAAGCAACAGTTGAATTTGCGATAGAATCCTACCAGACCTAAAAATGATCGCACTTGCTTCTTTGTTGAAGGTTGGGTAAAGTTGTGAATGGCGGAAACTTTGTCAGGAAGAGGTCTAAGTTCTTCATTTCTTGCAATATGTCCGAGACACTCAAGACTCCGGTAACCAATAAAACACTTACTTGGTTTCACAGTCAAATTCGCCGCACGAAGTCTTTGCAGAAGTTCCCGAATCACATTGATGTGTTCCTGAAATGTTCGACTGTACACAATCACATCGTCTATAATGTTTTCAACACACTGCAGATAATCTAAGAGCTTTCGCATCAGGCGACTGAAACTTGCGGAAGCGTTTATCAAGCCAAAGGGCATCACCCTGAATTGAAACAAACCAAGTGGCGTTTGGAAAGCGGTGATCTCCTTCGCTGATTCATCCAATCGTAGCTGCCAGTATCCCTTAGATAGATAAAATTTGGACATATATTTACAGGCAGATAATTGCACATAAATATCATCAGCATTTGGAATGGGTTCTGCATCGAAAACAGTTACTTTATTAATAGCACGAAAATAGATACAAAACCTGTTCAAACCGTCTTTCTTTTTCACGATGACTACCGGGAAAGTGTATGGACTCGTCGAAGGCTCGATCACGTCGGCTTCCACCATCTTCCTTACCTCGTCACAAACAACGTCTTTTGAAGTAAACGGTAGAGGATAAGGCTTGGTGCGAATAGGCTGGTCATTAGTCAACTTGATATGATGAACTCCGAGATTCGTCAAACCAGGTACATCTGATAAAACATCTGAAAAATCCTCTAGTAACGTCTTGACATCTGCTTTTTCATTCTCAGTTATGCATCACCTACTTCACATCTGCCGGTCCCTCGTTTTTCCTTTCTCCTAAACAATCACACAACAGCTCATGATCATCTTGATCGAGTACTGCAGCGCCTACAATACCTAGAACACCTATTTCGTCATTACTCTCGTTTTCTCTTTCAATGTACAACTTCAACATGTTTGCCTGAAATGTTTTGATTTTTCCATTCACGTTAATTCTGTAATCAACTTTTCCTAGTTTCTCTACAATTTCATATGGACCTTTCCATTGCATTTGTCATTTGTTACTGGCAGTTGGTAAAAGAACATTAAGAACTTTCTCACCTTTTGAAATTTGTCTGTTCTTTGCTCCCTTGTTGTAATGCCGTAATACTTCCGGTATTTTTCTGACGACTTTTGTAGATTCTCTCTCGCCATTCTGCACGTAGCTTCCAGTCGTTCCTTCAAATCAACAACATATTGGTACGTAGTTCTAACCTCTGAATCAGCTACTTCTTTAGTCCACAGCTCTCTCAAAATCTTTATAGGTCCCCTAACTTCGTGTCCGTAAACCAACTTAAACGGTGAGAATCCTAGACTCTCCTGTGGTGCAACACGGTAAGCAAACAATGAGGTTGATAGATACTTATCCCAATCAGTAGGACGTTCTGCACATAGTCGTCGGAGTATCTGCTTCAACGTACCGTTGAACAGCTCAACCAGACCATTGCACATGGGGTAGTATGGTGTCGTTGTTAACTGTCGTATAGAAAGTAAACGACTGACCTCTTTCATCAGCTCGGATGTAAATTGTGACCCCATATCCGTGAGCATTTCCTTTGGTACTCCTACTCTACAAAATACATCTACCAGAGCCTTAGCGACTCGTTCAGTGTCAGTTCCCTTTAAAGCAATTGCTTCTGGGTAACGGGTAGCAAAGTCAACAACAGTCAAAATGTAACGATTACCTCACTTGTTTCTGGTTGGATAGGTCCTACCAAGTCGACAGCTACACGCCTGAAGGTACCTCTATGATAGGCATATCTCTGAGTGGAACCTTTGTAGTCCTGCCTTCAGGAGTGGTCCGTTAACAGATGTTGCATGATCTGCAGAATCGACGTACGTCCGCTTGAACTCCCGGCCAATAAAATTCTGCAAGGACTTTGCTGGCTGTCCTGGAAGTACCTAGGTGACCTGTCATAATAGATTCATGAGCAAGCGAAAGAACCTTAGTCTTATATTTCTTTGGTACAATTAGCTGTGTAAAACGTTTACCATTCTGATGTTTATCTGACTGGAAGACACGATAAATGTTACCTTTCTTACTAATTTAAGATACCTTGGAGTCATCGTGTTGTCCTACCAAAGAACGTATCTTGACTATATAACGTCTCGTCTCTCTCCTGTGGTGCCTTGATGTCGTCCGGACATGTACATGTATCAACATCGATAATACCTGGAACATGAAGAGATTTAGTCTTCTTACCTTCCTTTTGAGCTTGTTGCCTTGTCACGACTGCATGCACTTGATAATTAAGATGTCCCGTTTCTATCCGGATCCTTTGGATCTCTTGGGGATGTTCCCGATGATCAAGGAATACAATGGATTTTCTAAACACCAAGTGTCTATTTCACCCACAAAGTATGGAGTGTCTATTTTCACTCGCGCAACAGGTGATTGAATTCTAGATCCATCCGCCAGAACACAAATTCGATGATTTCCTGTAAGCTATCATCATTCTATCAAATCCCTGCCAACTACAACACCGTTACCACCAGTGTCTCTAAGCACTGTCACAAAATGTTCATTTAACTTGCCCTTACAGGTAGGCATATCTTCAAGAGATGGACTAACTTTACACAATGAAGTGTTTGCAAGGTCCATCGAATTTGACGTCATTGAAAATGTAGATGTGTTTGTAAAGGAAGTAAAAGTTCCACACTTGCCTTGTAATTCCGAGTTCTTTGCCATAGATTCCTTCTCTGTACGATCGACGACTGCATTCACTGAGTTCCGGTTTTTCCGAGTCTGGTGGCACTGAGACGCTATGTGGCCCAGTCTGTCACACTTGAAGCAACGAACTTCTTTCTTCATTGTTTTCATGGGTTGAAACTTCAATCCTGGTTTCTGATCTCGTTCTTGTTCTTTCGATGCCTGACTTTTCCCTTGAGAGTTCTCTTTCTTGCTAAAATGAACTAATGTCTGAATGTTAACGTGCCTTGCCTCTCTAAATTGATCTGCTAAATCACACACTTCTCTGATGTTTTTCGGTATGCGTTCTTTCAAAAACAATGTCAATTCTTTGTTACACATAAACTTATCTCTGAATATCATTTCGTAGAGGCCATCAAAAATCTTGTTAACTCGACCAAGTTCAATCCACCTATCGAGATAACTACGGAGATGAACAACAAACTGTGAAAAAGTTTCCCCTACCTCAGGCCTGCTCTTACGGAACTTTTGACGAAATCCATCCTCCGTCTTTTCAAACCTCTTAGTAACGCCGTCTTTAAAGCATCATAGTCCAACGCTTTCTCCTGTGGCAACAGTGCATACACATCCAGTGCATGATCTCTGAGTAGTGCGTTCAAGTTAACAGCCCAACTGTCAAACTTCCATTTCTGTGCTGCAGCATACCTTTCAAAGCGTCTCAAATAAGAATCAATATCATTCTTAACTCCATCAAATACAGGTATTTTTGGAAACTTTGCATTGCTAGAATTTTCTGATTTCGTTTCTAACTCTCCTTTACAGCTAACTTTTCCTCTAATGTTTGAAAAGTTTACATGAATTTACTCTCAATCTCTTCCATAGCTTTCTTTCCCTGTAGTTTAAGTTTCTCAATTTTAAGTGCTTATTTACTGAGATGATACTCCCTATCCTGCTTCTCTTTATCCCTTTCCGCTGCTCGTAGCTCACGCTGATGTGCCTGTTGTTGCTGTATAAACTGCTGTTAATCCGCACCAGTCAAGTTTAGACTCTGACCGTATTCTGCAAGTTCTTTCAATGTCGACATTATAGTAGCAAACACTAACTGACTAAATACAAAAAATATTACTTCAACCAAGTAAAACAACATTGATTTTCGACACAAAAATGAAATGTGAAAAATCTTTCTCAAAAATATGTATCCTAGTATCTCAACAGAAAAATTAAGTATACAATCTCAATTCCTACAAAGCAATGCAACGGTAACCTAGCTTTCTCCATTTGGGGCTCCATCTGTAAACCAAGTACTGAGAACTTGAGGTTGTCAAAAATCTACAAAATCATTGACTGCAAAATACAACCAAAAAATAATTAAACAAAAATAGCATAAATGTGAATTACAAAAATACTGCTGACTGAACAGACTTATCCCACTCATGACACCAATTTGTCACGACAGCCGTCGTGCTCTGTTCAATCTTACAGTAAAAACAAGATTTTTTTTTTCTATTTACAATTTTTTATCTATAAATAAATTCAATATAAACAATATTTACAACATGTTTTTACAGCTATTATATACATAATAAATAGAACTTTAAGTCTCTTTTAATCCTCAATATCATCCTAGTGTTGCCTCAGAACCACGTCCACACAGACACGCCCCGTTTCACGACGGACTCCAACCAACTGGCTCCCAGTGGGTATCCCCTTCTGGTGAAGGTCGTCGCCAACACACACATGGCTACATGTAGATTATAATTGGATTACATCAGGAACCTTTAAATTAAATAACATTTTTGAGTCACAGGTTACGCATACAAAAAGAAAAAACCTCAAGTCTACATTGACTACAATTGCACTAATGGCACACCATACAAACAGTATCGGTATTTCTAACCAAACACTCAAATTTCAAGGCAACGTTAAGAATATTCACAATTTCTTAACAAAAGTGGTTTTAACAATTAAACCCACAACACAGACTTGATAAGCGGAAAAACAATATAGCCTATATTCGTACATAACTTAGTACATTGCACCAAAAAATAAACATTAAACTCATGAGTAACTCTACCCAGCAAAACCAGTATACGTAAACAGTGACAAAACATTACTTAACCCAAATTCTTACATAGTTTAACGTCTTAAATGTAGTACTCAAAACTTATATAGAAAAGAAAAAACAAACTTACCCCTTATAGAGAAATGGTTACCGTTGAAAAAGTATATTTATCTACGCATTTTGGACTGCAAATGTACGTCAAGCATGTAAAAACTAGTGATGAAAACGTGGACCCCGGCTACTTGGTCAGCTATGCAGCGATTTAAATGCCTCCTAATACAATAGGTGGTAACTGACCTAAGCCTGCAAAACTTAACTTGAGGTTCAATAAAGGTAACAATATAAAGAGGTCCAGTAAAGGGTAAATAAAATAGAAAACATAAAAATAACGTAAATACAATAAAATTGAATATTGTTTGTGTCAAACGTTTCATTTGTTGGAAGAGTCGCTATTTAAGATACATGTGTCTATAAATGTGGTCTGCTTAGCAACATTTACTGTTAGATTAATGACAGTGCTTTAAATAAAAAAAGTGGATGTTGTTATTTTGTTTACCCCCCTCCCTTTTTTGATGGCAGGCAGCAGTTTATATGAAATTTTATAAATGTTTTTTTTTTATTTTATGATGTTTATAAGGGGGTCAACTTGAAATACATGAATACTGTATCTTGTTTGAATTCGTATTCTAGTCTGGTTGACCCTCTTTTTCTTATGTATATCATTTTATATGACTGACATTTTGGTACTGGGGGTCAGTTTGTGAATTATTTTGCCTATTAAATAAACAGGAAAAATCTTCTCAAAAACCACTAGGCCAGAAAAACTAAAATTTATGTGAAGGCATCGTGGGCTACTTTAAATTCTAAATTGCTCAAATCATGACCCCGATGATAAAGCGGAACCACAATAGGGAATCCAAGTTTTACATTGAGAAACATATTTATAAACTAAGCTTAGAATTTTAACTTGGACTAGTAAAATTTATAGGGAACATCAATACTGCAAGTAAATGTGCTAAAATCACGTGACTGTCGCAACACGTGACAAGTCTAAATACAAAATCTAATCGTCCTCAATATGTAGTTATTAACCATAATTACAATTATCCGATATAGATAATGTACTAAAAATAATCGCCATCCCGATTATGAATACATTTTAAATTACAAAATATTGTCGATATTTCCATTGCGCACCTTAACTGTACTGCGAATTTATTTATTTAAAATGACACGGCAAAACTAATATCAAAGTATGCATTCCAGTAAGTTTCAGTGTACTGGAATAATTAAATTCATCGGAATTTTTCAGACTTTCGGGCATTATGTTATGCAAACACTTAAAATTCAACAATGATGCGGAAAAGATTGAGTCTTTGACATTGAACACATGCTAATATATGTTATTATTAAGTAAAATCATAGAGCTAGAAATATAATTGTGTTTTTAATTTTACTTATTTGTAATGTAAAATTAGATAGACGTTGTGCATGGTAATATTAAAATGCAGATGGAACTATATCAAACGTAATAGATTTTTATACTTAGTATTTAACACTGCTGTCAAATCCTTTAATGAAAGCTTTATTTTAAAGAAGTGCTTCAAAATACGTTTTACTGAACGTTAAGTTCTGCACCTAACACACGAGGGATGTGATTGCAAGACTGAAACGTAGCAAAAATAATATTTTTAAAAGAGGGACCACTTTGACCAATAACGATCTTAGACACTGGTCTTTGACATGTTGTTTAAAGATAGTTTTTAGGTATGAAATAGAAGTTTTTATCCGTATGTACACTAAACGTTTTTGGGTAAAATTAATATGATTTACCATGCACTAAGTAAAAGCAATAACCAATTTTTTTCAAAACATAGACTATAGAAATGGTTGCAAAATCTATCTTGCTAATGCAATTCATTTTATTTTATTCTTTTGAATTGACAAGTTTTTGAAAGTGAATATTCTTTAAAATATATTCTTAGAAGTTCGAAATAGATGATTTAAATGATTTTTCATTTACTCAGAATTTGAAGGAAGACGAGGACAAAGACAAAATAAAGACCAGTCTTGTCCATTTCTCATTGGTTTAGTATGTTCACCAAGCATAAGGAAATTCATCGCTTAATTTAGATTTCGTGCACATGATTTAAATGTAAACATAATTAAACATATCTACAGACAACATTTGAGTTGGATACTATTATTTATTAGTTTTTGAAATCAGTTAAACAGTCA
>NW_026919455.1:0-16025 GCF_032062105.1 Saccostrea cuccullata
CTTTACCCACCTTGAATAAACCTCTCTCCCAAGACAGAAAATTTGGGTTTTGATGATCGTCATGCTTATTTTTGGAAAGGAAATTCTTATCCACTCATTCTGTTGTCGAGATTTGACTATTTCTGACAAATGAACTGTTCTTGTTATAAAAATTAACTTACATGGAAAGAAATATAAAACTAAGAAAAATCTTTCAGCTTTTGTGACAGAACGCTAAAGAGGGGGTCACGTGATCGCCAATATCACGTGATTCGCGCATGAGCAGAACGGTGGCAGATGTGCATTTAAATCGGAGAGGACTAATTTAAAATATTATCAACACTGAAACCAAATATTATTTCTTTTATGGAAGTTATTCAATTAGTTTGCGAACTTTTTGATCACCCCTCGTATTGTCATGCTACCGGCGTTTTATTTTTGTATTGTCAAACTATTTTCAGAATTCTATTTTGACGTTATCTCTGGTCTCCCGTTAAGAATTGAAATACATTAAATTAATCAAATTTTTTGAATTTAATTAATAATTACCGATCCAGAAATCTTGTCCCGCTTCACCAAATCCATTTTTATAATCGTCCCATGTTCTATCAAAACTCACGGATCCAGTAACACGTTTTTGGATTACCTTTCAAAAAATACATTAATCTAATAATAATTTTTTTCAGCAATACTTTACATGTTTGTGTGTGTGTCTATCACGGACAAAACAAGAACAAAATATATAAATCTGTACTCTAATGTAATGCATAATTTTTAATATTACAAGGAATAAATACCGGTCCAGCCTCCTCCCATCGTGATCATATCACAGTATACTCTGACAGGGCGGGGGTCTGTACCAAAGGGATAAATCTCGTATACACCGGAATATGTATGGCCATTTTCACGAAGGCCCTTACAGTCTTTAGCTGAAACAAAAACGAATAATGTGAAAATGCATTTGATAAAGGTTGTTTCTAAAATGGATTTTGTAAGCGTATATAGATAACAAACACAAGTCATTTCTAAGTTCCAAATTAATCATGATTATATTAAAGTTACATTGTAGTAAATATAACGTTCTAGTTCTTTGCGATACGGATTAAGTTAATATATTCTATATCAATAATTAGTTCGAAAATCTATATCAATCATCGGACCACCGTTCAAACATCCATATCATGATCTTCGACCAGTAGAGTAAACACTATATACCGTCCATCTGCTTCCCCTTGTTTTCATGTCACAGAACACTGGGACTGAATCGGAGTCGGTACCAAAGTAAATCTGGTATACACCAGAATTAATGTTACATGTACCATTTTTACGGAGAACCTTGCAATCAGCACCATCTAGTGATATTGATTTTAGAAATATATATATGCAAATTTGAAAAAAAAAAAGAAAGACCATAAAAACCCAATCTTTTTCCTCTTCATTTTTAAAATGAAGCATATTGAGATCAAGAATAGTTGTCAACATTAAAAATGTATGAAACAATACAAAACTAGAACTATCCAAACGGGACAAAATACTCCTCGCTGAGTTTTTCAGAAGTGCTAAATCATATATATTTTATCGATCTAAGAGAAAAGAGAAATGCTAAAACATTTTAGTGCAAATGTCATTGCTCATTATATTTCTATAAATGAAACAAAGGCACAGCCTAATAAAAAATTAGACTAAATATACGGACCAGACACAAATTATGAACTTTTTCTTTCAGTGACCTTGAACTAACATAAATGACCTTCGTTCAAAGTCATATGCAATGTTTGTGTGAAGTAGTAGATTCAAGTTTTTCCATTATAAAGAAATATATGGACAGGCCACAAATTATAAATTTTTTCTTCCAGTGACCTTGAACTTCCCCAAATGACCTTGATCTAAGGTTATGACACATTCTCAAACACTAATTATGAAATTTTTCTTCCAGTGATCTTGAACTTAACCAAATGACCTTGAACCAAGGTCATGACACATCCTTAGGTCAGGAGGAATCTTTGTATGAAATGAGAACCTAGTAAGTTTATTCATAAGAAAGATATGGACCGCAAACAAATTATGAAATTTGTCTTTCAGTGACCTTGAATTTCCCCAAATGACCTTGGGTCAAGGTCAAGACACACCCTTAGGTCAGGAGGAATCTTTTTGTGAAATTAGAACCTACCAAGTTTATCCATAAGAAAGATATGGACCGGAAGCGAATTAGGATTTTTTTATACCAGTGACCTTGAATTTCCTAAAATGACCTTGGGTCAAGGTCATGACACACCCTTAGGTCATGGGCAATCTTTGTGTGGAGTAGTACGATTCCCCCGTTAAAAAGATATGGACCGGACACGTTTGCACAGACAGACGGACAGACAGAGAGACGGACGAACAATGTGATTCCATACACCCCCCAAACTTCGTTTGTAGACCTCCAAAATACGGAGTTGGGATGAAGTGCCATGAAGAAATAAGCAACGGTCACACACGGTATACTCCTTGTCATAAACTAGAACTGTCCAAACGGGACAAAATACCCCCCGCTGGGTTTTTCAGAAGTAAGTTTTTCCATAACAAAGATATGTTTGAAACACGAATTATGAAATTTTTATTTAAGTGACCTTGAACTTCCCCAAATAACCTTGAGTCAAGGTCATGAAACACCCTTGGGTCATGGGCAATCTTTCAGTGAAATGAGAACCTACCAAGTTTATCCATAAGAAAGATATGGACCGGACTTGAATTATGAAATTTTTCTTCCTGTGACCTTGAACTTCCCCAAATGACCTTGGGTCAAGGTCATGACACACCCTTAGGTCATGGGCAATCTTTGTGTGAAATGAGAACCTACCAAAATTTATCCATAAGAAAGATATGGACCGGACACGAATTATGAAATTTTTCTACCAGTGACCTTGAACTTCTCCAAATGACCTTGGGTCAAGGTCACGACACACCCTTGGGTCATTGGCAATCTTTGTGTGAAATGAGAACCTACCAAGTTTATTCCTAAGAAAGATATGGACCGGACACGAATTATGATATTTTTCTTCCAGTGACCTTGAACTTCCCCAAATGACCTTGGGTCAAAGTCATGACACATCCTTGGGTCATGGGCAGTCTTTGTGTGAAATGAGAACCTTCCAAGTTTATCCATTAAATATATGTATCCAACATGATTTATGAAAATTTTCTTCCAGTGACCTTAAACTTTCCCAATGACCTTGGGTTAAGGTCATGACACACCCTTGGGTCATGGGCAATCTTTGTGTGAAATGAGAACCTACCAAGTTTATCCATAAGAAAGATATAGACCGGACACGAATTATAATTTTTTTCTTTCAGTGACCTGGAACTTCCCCAAATGACCTTGGGTCAAGGTCATGACACACCCTTAGGTCATGAGCAATCTTAGTATGGAGTAGTAGATTCTAATGTCCCTCTGTAAGAAAGATATGGACCGGACACGTTTGCACAGACAGACGGACGGACGGACACACAGACAGACGGACAAGGTGATTCCTATATACTCCCCCAAACTTCGTTTGCGGGGGGTATAAAAATCCGCCGTCAATTCAGTGTATAAACAATAGACTATCAATTAGTATAACCAGAAGTCTCTGTCGAGACTGTAACTCTACTGGTTTATACTTAAAACAAAGGAAGACGAAGTAGCAGTTGGGACTTGAAAATTTAAAACAGCAATGAACAGAAAAATAATCCTATCCTTGCCACTCATCAAAATAAAAACCGATGCACAGAATTATGTTCTTAGTACAGTCTACTTGTGTTCCAAGTTATATTGAAATCGGACCAGAACTGTAGGAGGAGTAGCATTATGAAAAAATTTCACAGAAATTTATATTTCTAGTAACCATGGCAACACCGTTCATCGAAATTAAAAACCGATGCAAGGAATTATGTATCTTAGTAAAGTCTACTTGTGTGCCAAGTTATATTGAAATTGGACCAAAACTGTAGGAGGAGTAGCATTTTGAAAAATTGTTTACAGGCAGACGAACGGACACATTACTATCGAATAAGCTCTTCTGGTCTCTGATCAGTAGAGCTAAAAAACGCCAGTCAGCATTTTACTCAATGATAAATTATTGTCTTAAATTTGAGTTTGTTGACTTTTGATCTTGAATACTGTTCGTAATCTCCATGTTTCATTGTATTTGCTGACAAGGTCATTGTATCGGCCATAAAACTCAACGAAATAATTAGCTGCAGAACTGTAGCTCTCCGAAAAACGATATATTGATAGACCGGAGAGCTACAGTGCCACCCATTGAAAAAAAAACTGTATATTTATTGCGCACAAAAAAGTGCAGAGGTTTGAGACTAATTAGTTTAAAGAAAATAAAGACAAGCATGCCAGATATGGTTGTGCAAATTAATTATCGTAGAAGACAAAGGTATAAACAGTTTACCCGTGCATTTACTCTGAAAGTGTAAATGAGCGCGATTCTAAGGGAGGGGGAGTTAGATACCTTGTGTTATTATTATACGTTAGGTAAAAAATTATTACAGAGAGAAGTGCCTCTGGTCCACACATTGCACAGTTTTTGAAAAGGCACTCTTGCTTTTAATATTTGATTAATAACAAGGAGCAAATTTCAAACAATTCATTCATTTTCAAATTTTAAATATATAAGAACAGCCCCCCCCCCCCGTCTTTGGTACCCCTGACTCTGGGGCCTTGACACAATTCACAATTCTTGAAAATTAGGGCCCTTGATCATAATAACTATATAGGTAGTTCATCTGCTTAATACCCAGGAGCAGAGATGAAATTTTTTAAAGATTTAATGTATTTTCACTATATAATCAATAAAGCCCCGCTATAACACTAGAACCCCTGACCCTGGGGCCATAAAAATCACAATTTGGGAAGCGGCATTCTTGCTCGTCCTAACAATGTATTTAGTTAGCTATTCAATACCTAGGAGCAGAGAAGAAATTTTTCAAAGAATTCATGTATTTTCACTTTATAATCAATAGAGGCCCGCCCTAACACCAGAAACCCTGACCCTGGGGTCATAAAATTCACAATTTTTTTAGACTAAGAGGCACTCTTGCTCATCATAACTATGTACTTAGTTAGTTTATTTAATACCTAGGAGCAGAGAAGAAAATTTCTAAGAAACAATGTATTTAACTATATACTCGTTTTAGCCCCGCCCTAGCACTAGAATCATTGACCCTGGGGCCATAAAATTCACAATTTCAGTAGACGCAATCTTGCTCATCATAACTATGTACTTAGTTTATTTAAGACCCAGGATCAGAGAAGAGGATTTTCAAAGAAATAATTCATTTTAACTATATACTCGTTATAGCCCCGCCCTAGCACTACTGCCCCTGACCCTAGGACCATGACTTTCACAATTTTGGTAGAATGCTTATTACAAGCATGAAAACAGTTTGACTGCTTGATGTCCAGGAGTAAAGAAGAGGAGTTTTAAAGATTGCAGAAATTTTAGTGGTTTAGGCCCCACCCCTCAGGCCCAAGAGGGGCAGGGATCCTGAAATTCAAAATCTTTGTTCCCCTTCAGCCATAGATGCTTAATTTCGTTGAAATTGGTTCAGTGGTTGCAGAGCTGAAAGTGTTTCAATGTTAACGCACAACGCACGATGATGGACGAAAACGGACAGCAATAGTTAACTTACTCAGGTGACCTAAAAAATGTTGATATTTAATCCTTCTTCATAAATGTGATTACCTGATATTATTGATATAATACTGCTTCCTTCGTGTATTATAGGCTTTAATTTCTTTTCAGAAAAATATTGATATTTAGTCCTTCAACATATATGTATGAAGTGACTGGCTGATAGTATTGATTGATTGTATCATTATAATAAAGAGTCCTGCAAATATTTTAACGCGTACGGTAAAACAGTACGGTAAAACAGAGGTGACCGTAAATAATTGGAAACCATTTATCCAATTGGAGAAATGCGACATTTCAAAGTTTTAAAAAAACCCGATATCGTTGATTGTTATTACATGTTCAACTCTCCCTCCATCAAGTCATAACTAATTGTTTGATATTATTACATGTACATTATTTAATATCATTATAAGACAGCAAATTTGATTTTAAAAAATTACAAAAATGTTTACTTGCATGACTTTGTTTACTTCAGTCATGCATATTTTACTGTAAATAACTAATTTTTCTGCATTTAATATCTATAAGAGAAATGTTAAATATTTTATTAAAACAAAAAATTATGATACATTAGCAGGCATTTGGACAAGAAACCACAGGGTCATATTTTTTATTGCCATTTTGGGTAATCTTCTTAATGGTCCATTTCATTTTTGTCCCCCGCTTTGAAAAGTGGGGAAGAGCTTATATTAATTTGGTGTCTGTCTGTCCGTCTGTCTGTAAACAATTTTTCAAAACGCTACTCCTCCTTTTTTTCTGATTTGTGGCACACGCTTTCGTTTCCACACGATATCTCGAGAACCCTTTGAGCTTTCGCAATGAAATTTTGCATAGCAACTCCCTATAGACAAAAGAAGACCCCTATTGATTTTGAGGTCATAAGGTCAAAGGTCAAGGTCATAAATTCGCAAATTCTGTCTGTTATAACACTTTGGCACACATTTCCGCGCGATAGCTCGAGAACTGTTTGAGCTTTTGCAATGAAATTTTACAAAATAATTCTCCATGGCCTAAGGAAGATCTCATTGATTTTGAGGTCAAAAGGTCAAAGTTCAAGGCACACGTAAATTTATACATTTTGTCTGTATGAAATACTATCATTTCCGGGCAAAGATATTTCAAGAAGATTTTGAGCTGTTGCAATGTAATTTTATACCAAAACTCCCTAAAGCAAATTCTCTCTCATTTCCCCCTCTGAAAGTGTCCCGCCCCGTTTGTTGTCCCCCGCTTGAAAAGTGTGGGATATTAATTTGCAATATAATTTTATACCAAAATTAACCCCTCTTGTCCCGCCCCGTTTGTAATTTGGGTTTGTACGTCCGTCCGTCCGTCTTTCCGTCCGTCCGTCTTTCTGTCTGTAACGCTTTCATTTCCACACGATATCTCGAGAACCCTTTGAGCTTTTGCAATGAAATTTAGCATAGCAACTCCCTATGGACTAAAGAAGAGCCCTATTGATTTTGAGGTCAAAAGGTCAAAGTCATTGATAAACAAATTCTGTCTGTCATAACACTTTCGTTTCCACACGATATCTCTACAACAATTTGAGCTATTGCAATGAAATTTTACATAACAACTCCGAACTCCCTGTGGCCTAATGAAGACCCCTATTGATTTTGAGGTCAAAAGGTCAAAGTTCAAGGTCGTAAATTTGTCATTCTCTCTGTGTGTAACACTTTCATTTCTGGGCGATATTTCAAGAAGATTTTGAGCTTATGCAATGTAATTTTATACCAAAACTCCCTAGGACCTCTCTCACCCCTCTGAAAGTGGCCCGCCCCGTTTGTTTTATTTATAGTATTACAGTGGCTGGAACGTTATTGTTGACAAAACAATCGTGTAGAATCGTTCGTGTATCGTGAGTTTTCGTGTAACGTGCGAGATCGTTCGTGTATCAGACTCAATCGTGTGCGTTTTCAATCGTGCGTTTAGAATCGTGTAAATTTCGTTTTTTAAGTTTTTATCGGAATGTTATTTGTAAAATAATCATTTGCCTTGTTTATTTTTCTTAATTTATTAATTAAAATCCAAATAAAATGAAAAAGAGCAAATTACAAAATAGAATGCAGAACGAACTAATTATCGCCCGTAAACAAGCAATATAGTAAGTCGTACAATATTAAGTTCTCGTCAGATAGCGCGATCAATATTGTGATAAACCGTACTTAGATCTTTAACGCCTTTTTGAAAAATCTGATTTTAATTATTATTTACTTCTTATTGTGGTCAAGATAAATTTGAAATCAATTCATTGAAAATAAACATATTTTTTTTTTTTACAAAGAAATAAACATTTCTGAATGCTTAAATAACTAGTTAGTCGACAAATATACATGGACGCGGCATGATTTTCGGGAGTTTTGATTATCTGTGTTTATCTCTTGAGCCTATTTGTAATTAATTAATTTTAAATTTCTGCAAAAAAAAAAGTTGAATAATTGGCAAGTTTAACATACATTGAATCATTGGAAACATAAGGATAAAATTTGTAATCATAATTTAAGTCATTCCATGCTGCCATTTTTGTTCCCCCTTTCTGCATATCATGATATCCAATTCAATCAAATTATACGACCCACACACATGTACATCGTCTAATAGAACGAACAAAATCCGTTTTTTTGATCGGAGAATTCCCTTAGAAATAATTATTTCTAATCTAAAATATTAAGTCTTGCATATATTTAGTTACAGAAATATCATTTTCCGTTTTTTTTCTTCAAGGTCTATGAAATAAAATTGATAATTCTTTGAAATCTTAAGAGTCATTCTCTGTAAGAATCAAAGAATTTAGAAAAAAGATGGAAATGGTACATCACAGATTTGGCTGATTTTTTGCATGCAATGTAGAAACACCATGTATAGAACATTTTGGGGGTTAATTTTTTATTTTGAGTCTCGGTTGCCATGGTAACCAAAACCACCATTTTGAGGCCAAAAATACAAGCAACCTACTGAAAGTATACCATCTTCATCAAAAATTTCTATTTTCTGTATATTATTTCCAGATTTAATTGCTGCCTACTCTGATAGACTATTTGTTGGAGTAACTACCACAACTAATGAAATTATTCAGTAGTTGGCCATAAAAGAGTTGTGTTCCAGTGAAAAGTGTAAATTTTTCAAAATTTTACAAATTTGAAAAAATGCCAATTTTTGGCATTTTCTAAGCATAGTAGCAAGAAAACGCGGGCAACCCATAACAAACAACTACCATCACTGAAAAGGTCATTCCTAACTCAACAAAATATAAAATTTCTAGAGAGGTATTATTTCTTAAAATAAAATAAAACGAAAACAAAAATGGTTGCTATGGAGATTTTGGATTAATTTGTAGATTCAACATTTGGCTCGTCTTTGTACATCATAACTTTAAAAACGTCAAAAGTAAAGCAAATCACACTACTAAACATCATAATTTTACAATATTATAATAAATATGTAAGTTCATAAATTAAACAAAAATAATTTGTTACTATGGCAACCAAAAAGTCAGGAAAAATCACTACAGCTAATGACGTTATCATTATGCTGAATCTGTGGCCTCGGTGCATGATTTAATTTCTTCAATTTTAAATAGATAACACTTATTATATTTGTTATTTCACTTATGTACATTTTAAAGAAAAATAAATAAAAATTCAAGCGTCTAAAATCACGTTGCTATGGTAACCAAATAGTTTTTGAAAACTTCCTTATATCACAAATTTTGTTATACTGACAAGTATACAACAAATAATATCATAGCTTCATTCATTATTTTTTTTTCTCTTTTTTCAGTAAAATAAATTGAATTTAATTGTATTTCACTAAGTATCAAAATATTAATTCATAATTTATTTTTAAAAATGGTTGCTATGGCAGCCTATAGTTCAGGAAAATCCTTTTCATTGATATGTTTTATATACAAAATCTACTGCTTTATTGCATGATTATGTGTCTTCTTCAATAAAATAAATTCCATAAACCTTGTCATTTCACTAACATGAAAAAAAGACTATAAATTCATAATTAAAAAAAAAAAAGTTGCTATGGTAACCAAATTATTCAGGAATGATCCAAATAAGTATTGATGTACCAGTATACAAAACTCATAGCACTGCCACCAATGTTTGTTTATACTTCTACTTAATTTATTTACCGGGACAATAACAGATGAACAGATGAACTCAAACTTAAACTGACATATGTCTGAATTACTGCAGCAGGATTTGTTTCCATGGAAACAATAAATACCGACATAAAATCATGACCAATCTTTTGGAAGCAACTTGCTTTATTAATTGAAAAATATATAACATGTTTTAACGTGTACATGCACTTCTTAGTTTAGTAGGACAAGCACATAGTCAAGAGTGCCCCCCCTCCTCGATTCAACTTGTTTTTGCTGTTATTGAAATGATCTTTTGCTGTTCCTTTCGTAAGGAATTATTATACCACCGCTACGAAGAAGAGGGGGTATACTGATTTACCTTTGTGTGTCAGTCCGTCCGTCTGTCTGTCTCGCTGCCTGTATGTCTGAACGTAGCAAATGTTTGGTTGCATTTTTTTTCAGCAATTACACATGTATCACTAGTCATTGAAAATGCTTGAAATTTTAGCACAGTATTTGCTAAGGCATATATTGTGGCATTCGTGGGTAACATTTGAGGTTCTTAAATCTGATGTCAATTTCCTGTTTATCCGTGTGTCTGTCCGTACCGTACATAAAAAAATGTTGAAGTTTTCCCAGCCGAGATAAGCGTGATTCATATACATTAAGAATGACAATCAAAATTCAGTATGTAATTTAAAGATTTTGTGATTTTGTTCTTCCTCATTAAGGCACAGAGGGTAAAATAAGTATTTGGGAAAGTGCAATTAGATTGAAAGTATATAATTATACATGCCACCGCCACTCTTATTAGTTCCAAAACACTATCCGTAGGAGCTATGCTCCTGGGAGTGAACTCATTATAAGCTTTTGAAATTCAATCTACAGACCCCCTCATCGATATATGGCAGGAAAAATATAATGATCTGAAATAGTTTTCTGGGGGGTTATAGTGAGGGGGGGGGGGGATAAAATGTTACCACCCCTCCTCCAATATGTTACAAAAGGGGGGGGTGATTTATTTGTATTAGTATTTTTTTTTTCAAGTTAAATAACTTATTTTTATCTAAAACTATTTGAAAAGCTTCCTAAAAATATTTTCCGGAACATAAAGTCTGTGATAAATGGAATACTGCATGACATATCCTTATAAAATATGACAAAATCAAATGTATTTTTTTTTTCTCTGCTATAATTTGGGCACAAAAATCCATTATTTCAACAACGACCATTTTAAATATACCCATTTTCTGCATGCACGTACAATGAACTCTCCACTGAAAATTGCCGTATTTCCCTATAAACTTTAATGTATTCCTTCATTATATATTGTTTCAGTAAAGTGTACACATTGTATTATAAATTTGGCATAAATTGAACTGTTGTAGTGTTTGCTATGACAAAAAATCTTAGTATAAATAATAGATTCAATTATTTTTTCTTTGCTGCATAAAATAATCTGATGTTAAAGAAATAAATTCCTACGTTCTAGCTTTCATTTTTTTGCAATAACTTCAAGTTCTTAAATGAAAGGGCACATTCATTCACAAACATAGACCCATTCAAAAAAAAAAACCTGCATCAACAAATTTCAACCCTGCAAAAATTGAAATCTAAGAGAAAATCGCAGTTTTGTCACGTGTTCAGTTTAGCGATGTGATTTCATAAAGTCAACATGTAAAATAAAAAAAAAATTAATTAATTTAAAAAATGATTAATAAATGAAATTAATTCTTTTAAAAATTGATGAAATAACTTACATGGTAATAATTCTTAACCCCCCCCCCTCCCCTTTTTTAAGCACACAATTAAAAAGCTGTTGTGAGGTATTTAGCTTTAATCATATATACAGAATTGCTTTATATAATTAAGTTTAATTTGGTTAACATATATAATTTTTATCAACAGATTGTTCAATCTAATTAAAGTTAGATCTTTGGTTTATATAATTTTCATCAACATCTGATTTTAATAAGACTAATAATATGTCTATACTATAAATTATTGATATAATTAGAATCATGTAATTATTTATGGGTACTTTAATGTTTTTTAAAAAATAAATAGGCAAACCCTATTATTAATAAACTCATACAAAATATGTGCAACTTTCAATGTACGTGGTAAATATTTCATTGGTACTTGCCTAGTGATCTTCTTATTGCCATGTATATTTCTTCATTACAGCCTTATTATCCCACCCTTAGCTCTGATGTTACTTTGTTTTTAAACACTTTTTTTTCAATGATGCAGCACTTGTCACAGAGGCAGGAATTTCATAGGATGCAATCCATTAATGATTTTTGAGGTAATCACATCTATACACAAACATGTATATCTCTCAGTCACAGTAAAGCCTGAACAATCATTTAACAGTTTAACTATGGGTAATGTTAAATAATTCACAAGTTGGATTAAAACCCCTAAAAATATCCAAAACAGACAGTATTTACTCCTCAAAGTCGTTTTCTGCAGTGTACTTTCACTTTCATTTTCATTGATTTAAGCAAAAGATTTCCGAAAGGGGAAATAACTCTTGTCAAAAATGTGTGTAAATTTAGAGATTTTTACAAACTTTACAATCAATTTATTTTCTTAAAGTAAATAATACCTCTCCAGTTTTTTCATATGTTCTTCATAAATGTATAAAGTGAAATTCAGAGCATCAGAATATTCCACCAGTGCCTGCGTGTTTTGTACACATTGTTATGGTTAACCCCCCTTTTTTAAAGCAATTTTTTATGTTATTTGGCATTTAACAGCAGGTCCAAAAAAAATTTCAACTTTTTTTAAAATAGAAAATACAAATAACAAATTATTTCAAAGGAAAAATAAGAATAATCACCTTTATTTAATTAAATGTACATGAATGGGAAGAAATATCATTTTAGGTTTTTACCACTATGTGAAAAAAAAACAGGTAACCTGGTTGCCATGGAAACAAGACCAACTGATCACTTTTAATAATATTTTTGTAAATTGGTCTTATAATGTAACTATTTCACAAAGTTTCAGCAAAATCCGTGAAAATCAATTTCCAGCCCATTTTGATGCTTACAGAGAATGACTTTTAAATAAGTATTAAGCCGTTGTCATATTGTGAGACTTCCCCCATAGTGAGGCTTCCCCCGGAAGGCTCACTATATAGTGAGTCTTCCCCCCGGAAGGCTGGCTATATCGTGAGCCTTCCCCCCGGAAGAATGGCTATATAGTGAGACTTCCCCCACGGAAGTTTCACTATATAGCCGTTCTTCCGGGGGGGAAGGCTCACTTTATAGCCAGCCTTCCCCCATTCATAGCGAGACTTCCCCCTCTTATTATAGTTTCCGGAACATTGTTTTATTATTTAAAAAAATTCTAACAGTGTTAATTTATGACGATATTATCTTCCATATATATACATGTATTTATATATTTATTTTATATGCATGAACAGTTTGAATATCGTTTTGACTGTTTGATATCCATTATAACATATGCATGTACATTGAGATGATATAATATATATAATATGTATTCCCTTTCCTTTACATGTATTGATAATGAATAATTTTATTAGTTCACGAGTCACTTATATGACAGATCTACACATTAAAATTGACAATTTAGCCATCTCCGACATTAGTGCAAAATAGTTTAGTCAAATAAGTGACAATTGCAATGCAGTATATATTTTTTTTAATTTTACGTATTTTTTATACGTGTATTCAAACATCCAATCGTCCAAACCCAGTTAAATATATTTTATATATATATTAAATAAAATATCATTAAATAAATAATTTTTAAAACACGACCAAAATGAAAAAAATAATTGTATGAATTGATGTATGGGTGTGATGAGCAGGGAATGCACACATTTTCATGCAATTTTTCCGGTCATAAATTAAAAAAAAAAAGGGGGGGGGTTAAGCCCAATCCATGCATCCGTGCATCCGCGGTGCCTTTGCTAAAATATGCATGACAGTCAGAATTTGATTTAAAGTGTATTAGAACTCAAAAATTCATAAAAGTTAAAAGGTCCCTAAAGCATACAATAAATATTTAATTATGTCAATGTATATAAAATCCAAACCGAAAACCGAAGGGGGAAGACTCACTATGGTCATTATGGGGGGGAAGTCTCACTATATAGCCATATTTCCCCCCAGGGGGAAGACTCACTATATAGCCAGACTTCCGGGGGGAAGTCTCACTATGGCGGAAGTCTCACTATATGACACCGTATTTCGTTTTGGAAATATCAGATTCCTAAATATTTTGAACTATTTTGAGTGAAGAATCGTGCGTTTACGTTAACAATCGTGTAAGATCGTGTAACGTGTAGAATCGTGAACGTGAAAGATCGTTCGTGTAACAGGTTTAATCGTGCGTTAATCGTGCGGAATCATTCCTGTAACGTGATCGTTCATGTAAGTTGTCAACAATAACGTTTCAGCCAC
Source organism: Saccostrea cuccullata (assembly GCF_032062105.1). NCBI lineage: Eukaryota > Metazoa > Mollusca > Bivalvia > Ostreida > Ostreidae > Saccostrea > Saccostrea cuccullata. The sequence goes on from NW_026919455.1 coordinate 14,184, forward strand.
TGTACATGTCGCTATTTTTAGCACAGGGGCATGAGGAGAGTTATTGCGTATAAAACAGGTTCTCGGCGGACTTTATGTTCTTATTACATCTATTAGAACTGTTTAATATAGGCTAAATAAATCAAACACCATGGATTGTGTAAAATTTTGAGAATACCGAACATGAATATATACATGTATGTGAATTCAGTTCTGCATATACTTGACGCCATGTAAAGCGATTCCGTGGTCTAGTGGTATGTCTCCCTTCGCATGTGAGAGGTCCCGGGATCGAATCTAGGTCGATCCTTTTTTTTTAAAAAAAAAATACTTTTCTTTTTTTTTACTAAATGATAGTATTCAGCATGTGAAATGAAAAATTTATGAGGTTATAAAATCATCATTACAGTGTGATAAATATTCCATATAAAAAGAATCTTCTTTATACATAATAAAGAATAGGCAATCAAAACTTTATATGCATATTGACATACATGTATTTTATTTGCTTCAGTATACATGTATAGATTTAATAATTCTACAAATTCAGTCGGGGGGATCCGACTTTTTCCCTAAGCGGGGGACACGAATTCTCTGAATTAGCTTGATTGTATTACATGTCGCTATTTTTAGCACAGGGGCATGAGAAGAGTTATTACGTATAAAACAGGTTCTCGGTGGACTTTACATGTATATTCTTATTACATCTATCAGAACTGTTTAATAAAAGTTAAATTAGATATCATGCATTAGGTAAAATTTTGACAATATCGAACGTGAGTATATACATGTATGTGACTTCATCTTTGCATATAATTTTCGCTAGTTTAAAGCGGCTCCGTGGTCTAGAGGTATGTCTCTCGCTTCACATGTGAGAGGGAACGGGTTCGCATCTAAATTTTTGTTTTCTTCGAAATACTTTTTTTTCCCTAAATGATAGTATTCATGTGAAATGAAAATTTATGAGGTCTGGCTTGTACAAACTCATAAAATCATCATTACAGTGTGATAAATATCCCCTATGAAAAGAATCTTCTAAACACATAAAAAATAAGCAATCAAACCTTTATATCCATATTGGCATATTTTTTTTGCTTCATTTTTAATGTTATACATTTAATTTTATAATTCTACAAATTCAGTCAAGGGCATCCGACACCCCCCCCCCCCCCCCCCCACCCTCGAACTGCGCATGGTTTACTTTTCCCTAAGCGGGGGACACAAATTCTCTGAATTAGCTTTTTGATGACCTGTATTTAAAAACATTTTTTAAAAATGCAGAAATCAGACGAGAATGACAAATATGAATAATTAGTCTGGTCCTGATTTTTAAAAAGAAGGCTAGAAATAACTTCTAACGGCAAATAATTATTATTTGGTCCAGCATAGTTTTTTAACCTATTTCGAGTATGCTGAATCCGAAAAAGTATGCTGGCCTTCATGAAAATGGCGTTAAAGAGGTCAAAATGGCGGACATCATTTTTTTCTAATTTTCTCTTAATGTCGTTCAAAATGGAGAAGTAATGAGTGAATATCTAACGGATAGTAATAAAACTATATAAAAAAAAAGTGTAATAGAATGCTAACATTACTAGTTTAACTCAGAAAATTTAGTCCTTTCTTCACTTAATTCGAATTTTCTCTGATTTATTTGTCTATTGTTTCTTTATTCTTTTTTGTTCAGGATTTTACATTTGCAAACATCCATATACTGCAGATTTGTGTATTTTTTCCTCTACATCTCACTATTCTGCAGCTGAAAGTTAAAAGTCAAAATGGCGATTCCAAATGGCGGATATTCCCTTTTTTCAAATTATTTCTTATTAATGTCGTTTACATAGGAGATGGAATTTGTGAATATCT
>NW_026919456.1:0-15961 GCF_032062105.1 Saccostrea cuccullata
AGAAGGGATGTTGGCAGGTATAACATAATAGTGGTGCTGTGGAGCCGTAATAAAATGTAAAGGGTAAATTTAAGAAGCCGTTTTCCTTATGTATATATAGTGAAGCAAAAAAATGTCTTTTGAACACATCCACCTCATTCCTTTAAAAAAACGTAAACCCCACCAACAGCGCATAGAAATAGATTATTTATAAACGTTTGGGAAATGATATAACATGTTTTTTTTTCTTTTTTATTTTCATTTGTTATTGCTTATTAAGGAATTTCTGGATTGGAAATTTTTGGACTAAGGATAACCCTTTCCCACATTGAGAAATCCCTGAATCCGCGCCGGAATAAATAAATAAATAAACATGTCCAACCATCTTCCAAACTTAAATTTATAAATATGTCCCCATTTCTGTTCCTTGTGTATGAGGGACTGAGTAAAGGTCCCCAATTCTGTAAGCTTATGAGAAGTTGGGTCCCCTACCTTTACACAGAGGTCCCCATATTGGCACTTCCGGGTCCCCATTTTCTAAATTTATGAATATATCATTCTAGCTCAAAGACTCAGTTTATTTACTTATTCCAGGATACTTACGGGGTAAAATAAGTTAAACAATACCAATTCTGCCACGAAATCGCTTAGTCCCCATTTTAAGATTTTTTGGCAGGGTCCCCAGATCGAAGTCCAAACACGTATATGTGTGTGTGTGTGAGGGTGTGTGTGTGTGAGGGAGGGTGTGTGTGTGTGTGTGTGGAGGGGATTAATCAAATAAATAAAAAAAATAATAAAAGGCATGTTTATTTAAGAAATTTTATTGACAGGTTTGGTTGGACCGAGTTCTGCTTCAAGGCACTTGATCAAACTTTTATCTGAAATTTCCAGGGGTCTTTTTATACCCTCTTCACAGGTTTGCATTGTTTAAAAGTTTTGTGATTTAGGGATACTTTTTATATTTAACATCAGTAACTATATAAATTTTGCTTAACTTTCCAAAGTCTGTGTGTTAGGTAATGTATGACCTCTTTACCCTTTTATGACAAAAATATTACTCATTAGATATTTTTCTACGCCTCCAACTGCTGTGAAGTCACAATGATTTTGCATGAAACTGATGAAGTAAAATTATGTCAATGTAAAAAAAAAAGTGTGGAAAACTTTTATTGTTGCTTTTAAACCATTTCTAATTATTCATTTCCATCTGTTATACATTTGCATGAAGATTATCATTTCTATTTAAAATCGGGAAAAAATGTGGGGTGTTTTTTGTCAAATATCAAAGATTTTTATAGATGTGTACTAAAAAAATTGTTCACCTAAGTGACAACTTTTATACCCTGATGACAATCAAAATATACGTCTGATCTAAAAATGTTCTCCCTTCTTCTCCATTTTCTCGGATTGTTAGTGTTAAAAGTTTTCTTTTTCTAAGATATATCACCATTCATTATCTGAACCCTTTCCCTCTGAATTATTATGAAACTCTAACACTCTTAAAATTACTGTGTAAAAAGTTAAATCGAATCTGGCAAATCGGAAACAACATTGTAAACGTCTGTCTTTTCGTGATTTAGCCGTCAAGGAATTTTCTTTTCTTGCCTGCTGTACATGGCTACTGTAATGGTTAAAGGTTGCCTACACGCTTTTGAAAAGGAAGTTCAGAAATGCAATTTCCTTTATTGCAGGTTATCCCACTGTAGAGGTTTGGGGTGTCTGTTCTTAACCCAAAAGTTTGAGAATTTTTATCGTTTGTGTCTTTGGTCATTTTTAGTGCTTTATATATAAATTTATGTATTCTGGAACTACCCCTTGCACTGACCTACTAAAGGTAACGTAATAAACTAAAGCTTTATGCGATCAATGTCCTAATAAAGCCTCTTGCATGTATTCCGACGTCCTTTAAGCATTGTGACGTCACGTATAATGCAATGTTTACGCAATGACGTCTTAGTTTCTTCTGCAGAGATGTGTCTTAATCGAGTTGAAATTACTTCATTCTGGAATTCAGATGTAAATATATTTTGGGGGATAAACAAAATACGTGGTCATTGTCTAAAATAATAGATATATTTAGGATGGGATCGTTAACGTGATGGAGGGCTCGGCAAGCCTCGCCCTCTATCACGTTTTCTTACCCTTGCCCAAATATTGCTAATGTTTCAAGACAGTAACCATGTATTTTATACATCCGTAATTTGTATCTACTTTTCATACATCCAACACTTAGGATATACATTAATATAACTTCAGCCATGTCAATAGTGGGCTGCAAAGCGACAAGGCAGCTGTAATATGTCCCAACGAACAATAGAAAATAAGAATCTGAAAATACAGTTTTTCGTTGTTTAAAATATTGATTAAAATAACAAGAGACCATTTGCAATGTCACGTAACCAACACTTATACATGTATAAGGCGAATGTCAAAATTGCAACGATAACTTTATTTGAACTTATTCAGATTACATACAATACAAATAAAATAAAAGAAATAAAATATACAAATCAAAGAAGAGATTGAAATTCATAGCTATCAGAAGAATGTTAATTGAAATCAAAATCCGTCTTCAAATAAATTTTTCAATCAAATTCAAGCCAATCTTTTTTTTAGTAAGCTTTAGCCATATCATTCAATTTAGCTAAGTTAATGACTTTCCTGGTTATGTTGACCGCATCGCCGACGGAGAGGGCAATTTTGGCAACAAGAGCAACACATACATTATTCCTGTAAATGTGTGAGTGATTCCTGTAAGTAAGAATTGGCGTACCAAAGGTTATTACTGTATACTTTTATAAGGTGGAAATTACCTATGTTTCACTAGACGGAAAAGGGACAAGGGGCTACTCTCTTGTACCCTTACTGATGCAGGTGAATGGACTTCTACCATAAAAGTGTTCAAGTTCAAGACCGATAACAGGATACTTTCACAACTAGAAGAGGGTTGGAATGATTAATTTCCACTAGAAGGTCTTCATATTTGTAACATAATGGATATGTGCTAAATATTATACTTTAAAAAAAGTGTCAATCGTCAAAAAACTTGATTTGTTTATATATTTAATAGAAATTATAAAATAACATTGATAAAAAATGATTGTCATAAAAAAAATGGTTGAGTTGTACATGATAAGTCATAGACGTTTATATTTATCACAAAATTAAAAAAATAATAATATTTGTTAAACATTAAAAACCATGCATATTAAAAAGAATGATTGCTTTAGGAATTTACAAAAGAAAATAAAAGAAATAAAGTAAGAATGAACATTTCCTTCCGAACGTTAGAATATACACATAATTTTTCCCGGCTTTGATTTACAGTCATGGTGCTGCATGTATACGCACGTTCCCATTGAGTTGCAAGAATCATGTCAGCTGTGCGCGCATCCTTCAAGTTTTTTGGCTTTATCAATTTTATTTACGATAATTTTATTTTTGCATACCACAACTTTTACGCTGTCTTATTTTGATTGACTTCAATTAAGCAGTTAAGTAATGCATACACTCACGATTAGGGCTGGGCAATAATATCGATATTTCAATATATTGCAATACAATGACAACAAATATCGTATCGCAATACGATTTTGTAATATCGATATATTGGCAATAAGCTTAGATTAAGGAATTTTGTCATAAAATATAAAAAATGGACTTATGAAAGTTGGTTATTAAGCCAAACAGTAAGACAGAAGTTGTTTTGTGGATACATTTCGGAGCATAACCTTCATGAAATCCACATTTTTTTTGTCAGTGTTGGTTACTTATGTACATTCTGCATGTATATTAAAGTAAATACAGTAAGAGAATGCCATTTAAATTACATTGAAAATATTGCAATACATATCGCAATACAGTTACAAATATCGCAATATATCGCAATACGAAATCTCGGGCGAATACCCAGCCCTACTCACGATAAAAATTATTCCTTTCATTTATTTCACATAATCACATCAGAATTTCAGACTGTAATTTAATTTAACAGATCTTGGTTCATAAGTGTAAGAAGTTTACGTACAACAGCACGCACTATGTATAACCTACTTGATTCGTACATGACTTCATAAAGTCATTTTTAGATAATTCAACGGGAAACAACGCAACGTCGTCTTTGTGACGTAATTGACGACATAATCAAATGTGTACAAAACAATCGCTCGGATCGACAAAGTTGTGTATCAGAATTGATAACAAAAGGAAACCCGCGACCTACCTTAAGCTTTAAAAATGTAAAAATCAATGACATTATCAGCTGACTCATGAAAAAAAAAATATCGCTATACCTTTAAAATTTCTTCCTATAGAATTCTATACAAAAAAGGTTTACATTTCTGACATTTTACTGAGCGGGCATTAAAAAATCGATGTTGGACCGGCCGATGAGATGTTGGACCGCTTAAGTCACAAAATGGAAGAAGCTTAATCACATTTTTAATATATTAATGTTACATCACGAAAGACAATACATAATACATGTAAGTAAAAACAAGAGGCCCATGGGCTTTGAAGGTCACCTGAGCTAACTTTCCAGTGATTGAATTTGATTCATGTGTTAAGCCAGATGCTATGGCATTCACAATTTTGAAAGAAGCACCATTGATCATCATAACTATACACTTAGCAGTTGCTTAGTTTGGTTACTTAAAACCCATATGCAGGGTAGGGGAACAAAAAATGCATTTCAAATAATCAGCAATATTCAGCAATAATCACTAGTGCCCCTACCACACTTAACCCTAGATCCACACATTGCACAATTTTTCACTATATAATCAATAGAGCCCCGCCCTAACACCAGAACCCCTGACCCTGGGGCCATAAAATTCACAATTTTGGTAGAGACACTCTTGCTCATCATGACTATGCACTTAGTTAGTTTATTTAATACCCAAGATCAGAGAAGAAGATTTTCAAAGAATTCATGTATTTTCACTAAATAATCAATAGAGCCCCGCCCTAACACCAGAACCCCTGACCCTGGGGCCATAAAATTCATAATTTTGGTAGAGGCACTCTTGCTCATCATAACTATATACTAAATTGGTTTATTAATACCTAGGAGCAGAGAAGAAGATTTTCAAAAAAATAATGCCTTTTCACTATATACTTATTTAGCCCTGCCCTAGCATTAGAACCCCTGACCCCAGGGCCACAAACTTCACATTTTGGTAGAGGATTCAGTGCTGATTACAATCATACAAACAGTTTGACTGCTTGATGTCCAGGAGTAAAGAAGAAGATTTTTAAAGATTGCATTAATTTTAGTGGTTTTGGCCCCACCCCTCAGGCCTCAGGGGGGCAGGCTCATGAAATTCACAATTTTTGTTTCCCTTCACTAATATATGCTTAATGCAAAATTTGGTTGAAATTGGTTGACTGGTTGCAGAGAAGAAGCTGAAAATGTTCAAATGTTAACGCACGACGACGGATGAAAATGGATAGCAATAGGTCACCTGAGTTTACTCAGGTGACCTAAAAATAAATGAAAGGTATAACAAAACATTAAATGACTATGTTCTCTGGCAAAATGCGTTTTGTCGACCCTCGATTCAAACTATCTGCCTTCGGTCTAAAGGCCTCAGACTGACAGTTTGGTTGTTGGGTCCGACAAAACCTTTAGTAAATAAATGTGCATGTATATCTTTACCTGTATCTAAAGGGAAAAATGAAACATAGGGAGATAACGAACAGTATTCAAGATCAAAAATCCATACAACAATACACAATGGGAGCAGAGCATAGTTACTAGGACCTCTAAAACTTCGGAAGTGGGATTAGGTTACCTGCCGACCAGTTACATCTGTGTTATTAAATTATGATACATGTAACTATTAACCCTTTTTCTTGTACACTACAGAAGAAACTTCAGAATAGTTAAATACTTTCAAGTGTTTCTTGAACATGTTTGAAAAATTTAAGCAAGTGTAAAATTTACAACAATTAAATGACCTCGGTACGATATTATGTTTGACATACAGGGCTAACATAATTCTACAGCCGGGGCTTTATAAAAAATATATTAATTTTGGGACAACTGCACTTTACCGGTACGTCCAAATAATATGGAAATAGCACGTGCTCTTTCTCTATAAGAGAGTCACGCGTCAGCGTGACGATTTCGCTAAAAATGCAATAAAATGCAAAAATAACCTATTTTTTGAATTCCTCGTCATTTTTCATGTTAATAAACTTCGTTTAATTAACGAAGTTATTAATTAAAACTAAAAGCATTTTCAAAACAAACCATTCACTTTCATTCTGTCGGCCACATTCCAAAATCGTGACGTTGTTAAGCACGTGACTTATTTCAGTGCTGTGATTGGTCAGGGTAGGTGACGTGAAATAGAAAGTTTGACTTCCACTCTATATGATTGTAAACAGTGCTTCAACATGCACCTTATTTACGATGATTTGTATTGTGTTTTCTATGAATGGATATTTTTAATTGACTGACTGCAGCATTCTAGAATTTTTGGAAATTTTAGCGATAAATTTTATCCTTAGTTTTTGGAAATGTTGAATAAGTGGAGGGACAAAACTTGTAAACATGCAGTGAGGACGGTCTTGTTTCGAGAAACAGCAATCGGCAGTATAAGAAAAATGAAACGTAAAAGACACATCTTAGATTTCAGGAAACAGAGCTGCTGTTAATCTAATATACTCCTGGATTTACGAACTAAAAAAATCTAGAGATTTCAATTTGCAAAACACTGGATACTTTACAATCATTGAGACTACATGGAATGCAGTTATATAGGAAATCTCTACTAAAACAAGAATGCACTAGGATAATTAAAAATTGACGTTTATCTCCTTCATCACCCATAAAACCGTATTTACAGTTCCGTGCAAAAAAAAGAGAGACATAATAGTTCTACATGTACGATATGCTGTATAGTGACACGTACGTATGGCTCCGAGTCTTAGCGCAGATTTATCTAACGACTAAGGTAAGTTTGTTTTATTCATTTTTTTACGTATTGGGGGCTGCCGCCCCCACACCCCCGCTTAAAAAAGCGAAAACCCATTTAGATATCTTTTTTCTCGCTTCGAGAGTTTCTTACACAACAAAATGGCGTCGCCCATCATAGTTGATACGTTGCTAAGTTTTTACGCCGCGCACTTTCACGCGCGGATCTAGAATCAAAATGGCGGCCGTACCGGTAAAGTGAAAAAAAAAAACCCAATATATTTTACTGCATTTATCAATTAAACGTTACATGGAAGTGTAAAAACAAATTTTTAGTTGTGTATGTTCCTCCATGCGTCAAGTCCAGCAAGAGTATAGGAGATAATTTATAATGCGAGTTGAAGCCCTAGTATTAAATTGCTCTACCTTTTAGAAATGAAAGACGGTGAAATTGTTTGATTAAAGTTTCAGTTAGAAAAAAAATTATATGTTTGGATTTTCTAATTATCTAATTTTTTCTAATTATCACAGATCTTACTGTTTCGGCAAAATGTTTACTGTGTGGCACATGTTAATTTTACCGAAACAATCAAAAACTTATATGAAATAAAAATTAATTGTCAAATTAGCCACTGCTCTTAAATTTACTTTCATTATTAACGCAAAATTACAGAAAACTTTTGACACATCAAGTATCATTTCTGTGACGAAAACCCAGGCTATTGTGACGTCTACTACTCTCGGGAGTTTTCTTTCAACGAATGATAACTATATTTTCGGAAAATGCACTAGATACCCAAAGAGGTAGAGTATGAAGAAAAGCATGCTGACGAGCGTGAAATATGAAGTTTTATGGCTTGATAACGTGTTAATCAAGAACCAATCAGAAAACGTGTTGTGTAGAATAATTATAATGAGATATAATATTTTTTTTGGGAAGTGTACTATTACAGTAGTTAAAAGATCTGTTCAACAAAGGTAACATTTTTCATTCATAATTGATATAAGAAAAATACGTCTGATTGAAAATACATGTAAGTACTAAATATTCTCCATTAACTTTTAGTTTAAAGGCAGCATTTTGTAATTTCTAAGGGACGTTATAATGATGTGTATAACAAAAATCTTGCGGTTTGAATTATTTTTGTTTTTTTCCTGGCTGATCAACTTCAATATATTTGTTAGCCTTTCGTTTTGTACTGATTGTGACTCCCGGATGTTCTGTCTACTGGGTCAGTAGTTTCTCGGTGGGTGTGCGTGATACTCAGGGGATGTATTTTCCTAATAGGCACTTCATCAAATTACTGAAATATCCAGAGGTCTGTGAGTTTGCCTTTTTAACGGGTGTATATTATTCATAGCTTAACTTTTTTTTTTAAATCTATTACTGTTAATTTGACACTTTTTTTTTTATTTAATATGAAATTCAATCGCTCTCGAGAAAACTGTGTTAATTTTTTTTTGTAATATGAAATTCGGGATACGGCGTTGTAAACTCTTTTTTCCGTTTGTTGTTAAGGATAATTTTTTTTTCTCTACTGCTGTTTATAAATACTATAATAATTACAAAGGTTGACAGTGCTTTTGAAAAGCAAGCTCAGAAGTACAATTTTAATTCTACAAATTTCATTAGAATTCAACTTAACTTACGTACTTGGATGAAATTTTCAAAGTAAGATATTTTTATATGATGAAGGAAATTGTACAAATATTGATTAATACCCCCACTGTTTGACTCTTGTTTCAGGTTTATAAACCCTCTGCTCACTCATATAAAATGTTGCTTGAAGCTTAATGAATCGCCAGAAAGAACTCTATTTTATAAGTAAATACAAACAATTATAGCATAGCTTTCATGGGGGGGGGGGATTGGACAAAAAAGACACCCCAAACGGACAAATTTATAAAGGAATAATAGACAATTATGTCATTAAGAGTTATCTCTATATTCCATGTATGAGAGTATCAATGAACCGTAAACTCAAAGCGGAAATTGGTTTCATAAGCAGTAAAAGTTGTTGATTTGTTCGTCGTTAATAAATTAGATATTATTATTTTCCATTAAAATTCTCAAATTACCTTGGATAATATGACAATTATATATTTTTAAATTTGTAATGAAAAAGGTAAAAAAATTGCAAGAATGTTTAAACAAAGTTAACTTTATATCTTACATGTAGACTCCAAAAATTTAAAAAACTAGAGTATATTTTCTTATGAGTGATGTCAATGCATGTTAAATATACTAATTATACACTGTAGATTGTTTTTTTTTTTGTAATATTTCTGCAATTTATCATTACACTTCTATTCGTTGCCACTGTTCTTTTACATATGTATATGAATTACAGCGTTGGAAGAAAACAATGTGTATTCACTGTCATGTTTGCCTGCCCTCGAAAGTGATCAGAGCATTTGCTCCAAAGTCGCAGAGTAAGGATTTGATTTCTTTGAATTTTAACGTTGTGATAATTTTTTTTAAAAAGTACTTGAAGGATATGGAGATAACGAACGGTATTCGATATCAAAGTCGATAAACAATACAAAATAGGAGAAGAGCAAACACGGACCTCCAAAACATCAGAGGTGGGATCAGGTGCCCTGGAGGAGCGAGAATCGCCCGCCGACCGGGCACACCAACTGTGCACTCCCTCTCACGATCGGGAAACAACTGAAAAATCCATCGTGAACTCAGTGTACGAACAATGGACCAACAATTAATATGTAACGACAAAAATTAAAATAACATGTGTCGATTTATTATATACTAGCGTAACAATTCGTTTTGAGATTAGCGGAGAACATTCAGGAAACTACGTATATACAAGCCATTTTCTAAGCATTGATATTGCTCGGGATATTCCTGAAGATAATTTATGATCCTGTTAACAAGAAAAATGAATTATTTCAAAAAATAATTAGGGACATGGAATAATATGATTTTTTTTATTTACCTGCAACCTTAATTAAGAAGTCAACTCTGTTAATATTTTTTTCATAGATATAATTATTTCTTTATGCCTCCCATTCTAATAAAAAAAAGCCCATATGACATTCCTCATGCTTTTCCAGAGAAAAAAATAAAGGCAACTTAAAATACCTATTCTTTCCTCCTCGTACACAGTTGTGAAATAATGTGAAATTAAAATGAAATCATGTGTATACATACTTGTACTCATATAAAAATATTCATATTAGTCTGTTAAAAAGGAAATGTTTTCAAAACTTATTTCAAGGCATAATGTCGTCTGTTTGATTCCATGTCGAACATTTATTTAAAAGGAATACTTGATTGCCCTTTACTACATGTCGAAATATATCTTTTAGTACAGTGTATAGATGTTATTTAATGATCCTCTTACAAACCATAAATCACATTTTATTCATGATGTATTTTAAAACAGTCGGCATATCGGATTATTTAATAAAAGCTTGAATTTTTAATAACTGCTCGTATCTACTTTCAATATTAAATGTTTTTGACACAGCTGTACTAAATGTTCATTACCTTTTTTTAATCTAGATATCCGGGTACCTCCTCTTTCTTTGACATCTAGTGTACTTTTTTCCTTTCCTGATGTTCATGAATCCTGTTTGAAGATGAACACGACTCGTAAATAGGCATACGCCATTTTAGATATCATTATACAGCTGTTGTGTACGATACATCAACACAAGGGTATACTATTCAGATTCGTCACACCTGACTGTTTTATTGTCACGGGTATCGGCGTAGAATGGCGACCCGTGTTCGTGCTGTTTATCTTGCATTACCTTTGTTAATATTTCATTGCAGTTATGTGTATATGTGTTTGTTTGTATACTGCACTGACCTGTACATCTTAATTGTAAGTTTCTTTGGTATCTTACTTTGCTGCATTAGACGAATTATTATGTTACTGAGTGTTGTATAGCATACGTCCGTCTACACCGGCGACTGATTACACTGAAAAGAGAACAAGTCCTGCCTTTTATATAGGGGTCTGCAGGTAGAGCTATTCTCCGAACAAAAATGGCGGACACATTCCTTTCACGAATCGTGTTCAGATTTAAGGTCAGGAATGTTTGGGTACAAAGTTGAGAAATTACATTTCCCTGTAATATTATTCCAATAAAATATAATCCAATAAAAAAAATTATCAGCATATAAAATGAAAGCATTCAATAGAAATCTTATGGTTATCTAACAGCAATTGGATTATATACATGATTTTATAATGGTAATCGGCTGAATTGCATACTTGTAAATTTCTGAATAAAATTGTATATTTTTTCAATATAACTTGATTAACAGAACTTACGAATTTGCAGTTTTTTGACTATTCCTCTATGTATGTGAAACAGAATGATGAGTAATTTTTGAGTCCAAAGACATATAAACACTAGTGTTAAGAAAAGGTTCTATCAGTTTTAATACTTAAAATTTCTAGCAAATATAGCGGTATAATAATATGTATTTCCAAACAGCCTAGTAGAATTACTGAGAATAGCAGTAAATTTCCTTCCAATTTTTCGTGCTCCTATTCCTGAGTAGCTTTATATATTTGGTATACCGGTATTTGATTCTTTTCCAATTGAAGAGGGAGAGGATGTAGTAACATGCTTGTGTATGTATAAGTTTGTGTATATTTATGTGTTCGTTTGTGTATGTGTGCTCGTTTGTGTGTATGTTACTTTAGCCTTTTGCAAAACAAATTGTCGAAATTTTATCGATATGGAGGTCAAAAGCTGCATTGATTTTTATTTACACTGCATGCTCTTTGCAATTAGAATTATTTGTTTTGTTTTTGTTCCTTTTTTGTTTTTGCTTTATAAATTTGTTTTGTCAAAATGAATTTATTTTATGCCACTACCTTTATTGTTTGTCACCTTGTGAATTGAAATAAAAGCAATGGGTCGCTTGCGTGGTGTTGTGGTTAGAAAAATTGGTTGACTCTTGAGAAAAGAGGAAGGAGTTGGTGTACACTTCGCTGGTTTGGATCCACTGGGTGACGAACAGTGAGAGTTTTGTATGTATCTGACAGATCATTTAAGGACAGATGATACAAACAAAATACGGATGCCTGGATTGGTATATATTTTTTGGCCTAATTTCATTGCAAATGATGCAACTAATAAATTTCTCGAACATTAAGAAATTGTAAACCTTCTGTGATATTCAAAAGGCTGCCCTTCTGAAACCATCCTTATAAATCTATACAAGTATTTTTCACATTAAATTCAATTTTTGTGCAAATTTAAATAAAAATTTAAAAACTACGCGGTGAAAGTAATTCATTTTATTCATTTAAACATGACCCAATTTATTTTCAAATTATCTGACAAAAGTTTGTTTGTATCATCTGTCCTTAAGAAAAATGTTTAAATGGGTTGATGAAGTAGTATAAACAGTTTGATGAAGACAAAAAGTTAATTAAGATTTTAAATCAGTTGTGACTTGATTTTTAGATCAACCCACGAAAATGTTTTGGATTCTTTTTAAAGAAAACCTGTCTCTGTGGGCACAGAACGTAGACAAACTTATTTTATCTCAATCTCTCTTTGCCAGAGGAATATATAGTAAGAAAGTGAGATTTATTTCAAATTACCTTGTCTGAGTTTTTCGGCCAATTTTTTCAATTGAATTCATAATTACCACTTACTTTAGCGAGTTTAGCCGCTTTATGGAAACAAGGGATTGATTTATTGTACTTAAAATGTTAAAGATTATTTTTTATACAAACTTGTAGCGGAAGATATCAGATTAGTACATATTGTGACATCATATTATGACGTATTACATTGCCATAACTACTACTATTTAAGCTGATGAAGAGCATCGATTAAATTTAGTATATTTGGGTTCTTAGTATACGCATAAAATATAAATTTCTCTGTGTAAGGGATTTATATCCCATGCATTTTATGTGCTGCTGTGCATAGACATGCCCATACATACATGTAGCCTTAACTCACTTGCATATTTGTCAAATGAAAGAATTTTTTGCCTCCTCATCATTAAAGGGAACATAGTAGTCGATACCAAATGTTCATTTAAACAATACAAATCAGGAGCAGAGCAAACACGGACTTCTAAACATCAAGGTTGGAAAAGATGCCATGGGTGTGTAAACATCCCCAGCAAACCGATTACACCTGCCGTGAGTTCGTTGCCATGCATGATTAGAATCTTACGGAATATCTGACGACTACTAGTATTCAGTATGTAAATATAATGGACTAGCAAATTGCATGAAAAAAAAACTTAGGACTAGCTATTAGTATAATAAAAACGCCAATCAACATTTAACTTAAAGATAGATTCTATTTGCTGACAATCTCATTGTACTGACCATAGAACTAATGATAATGTTGATATTCTAGTTCCATACACTTTTTTTCTCAATAATTTACCACATTTTAGAAATTGAAATTAAATTAATTGTAAAATTAATTGTTAACGTGTCTCGATTAATTATGTTTTAATCAAGATAGTATGTAAAAAAAAATACTTGAAAAAAATTAATAAATTGCATAATCAATAATCTCAATCAAATATCACGGACTCTTTAGTAGGTACAGGATAACCTATCATTATTGCAAATGTTAAGTCTCATTTTTACATAAATTGTTATATGTGAATTATTATATTTTCATTAAATTATCGACTGACTTTTTTCCGTTATCTGAATATCAAGATAACTACTCAGAAGTTTTGCCCAGTCCACAGAGGATGCTTTCTCCATGGCTTTTTATCTACTGCAACATCTGTTTTCAAAGGTTTGCTCTGTATATTTTTTTATAATCCCCTCGCAAGATATTGAGGAACTATAGATGAGTGTTTCCGAAGTTAAGTTGCGTATTAGTGTTTGCCTGTGTCATTGCGTTTTATGTCAATGGTTTATATTTGCTATTTTGCTAGGGGATACTGAGTATTCTTTTTGTTTGAATTATACTTGTATAAAAAATAAAAAAAAATGTATAATTTTAAAATTACCAGTAATACATGTAAGAAGTCATTTTAATTTTGTGTTCTTCTGCAGTTAGTTTAATAGATAAGGCAACTAATTTCAGGCAATTTTTGTCCTTGGTAGCTTTAAAGAGCTTAATGTATGATAATACAAAAGTCTTAAGGTATTGATGTTTACATTAGACAACCATTATTCAAAAAACTGACTAGAAAGGCAAAAAATTGACAACATACACTGTGATAGCATGTTTTTGTGTTAATTTTATTTCTAACTTGAATATATCAAATGCATTGTGTAAATATAATCCTTAGCTTATACACTTGTAAAGAACTACTGTGAACTCACAAATTTTTGTGGGGTTTAATTTTTTTTTGGCTGTTTTCGAGGTATGAAGAGACCCACGAATTCATGTTCACCAAGAAATGTAAAATATTATATCCATAACTACTTAACAATTCTTCACCGATGAATTCAAATCCCCATGAAGCAGGAGTTTTTACTCAAACCACGAACATTTGACCCCATGAAAATATGTGATTTTACAGTATTATTCGGTCCATTTTTTTTGGCTGTTTTCGAGGTATGAAGAGACCCACGAATTCATGTTCACCAAGAAATGTAAAATATTATATCCATAACTACTCAACAATTCTTCACCGATGAATTCAAATTCCCATGAAGCAGGAGTTTTTACTCAAACCACGAACATTTGACCCCATGAAAATATGTGATTTTACAGTATTATTCGGTCCATAAAATTTTACCTGTTTTTATTTTAATTCTAAATAGAGTTTAAACGTTTCAGAAAAGTCTTTAGTTTGTTCCTCTTCCTTCACTTCTTAACTTGCTATTTTGTAATTATAACTCTAGGCTACCGCAGCCGTAACATATATTGCATTGTTAAAAAAAATCAGTTTTACACCTGATAAAAGCCTTGTCGCACAGTGTGCGAGATTGGTCTCATTTATTTCAACCCTTAAGTTAGGTAGTGTTCCTAAGTTTCTTTCTTGTTTCCTTGTTTCCTGTTTCTCTTCAAGGGTTTTGACGATTGTTATTGTACAAAATCTAGTTCATATTGTAAGGCGTGCTCATTGGACTACTGTTGACTGTAAAGACATCGCACTTTTGCTGTCTGCCAATTTCTGTCTTCCATATCCCAGATATCGACCAGTAATGTGTCTAGTAGGTTACCTGTGCTATAATAGTCCTTCCAATCCTGTCTATTAGCAATGATTCCTTTAACATGTAGGTTGTCTGTGATAATCGTTTTGAAGGCATTAACAAACCACTGGACGTCAAGAATTATAAAATTTCGAAGTTTTTCTTCTTGAAAAAGAGAATCCGCCCCGAATCGTGGTAATATCTTAACATATCACATGCTTGGTTTTCTTTTGATAGAGCTTCAACTGGTAATCTGTCTCTAATATTTGGAAAAGGGACGATTCGATTCATCTTATTTTCATTTATTTCGTTAATGAGAAACGTCCATTCATGTGGTATTTTTTTATTCCATTTTATCCTACTCGCAATGTCTACAATAAACATTTCCAAGTCTTTGATGGGATTGCTGGGTGGAAAGCTCACAAGAAAGCATCGGTCTTCTCTGATGTAGGATGCAAGGTCAGATTTGATTGGCAAAACCTCAAGCAAAGAATCAAGAAAATCGGTCTTGTCCTACATTGTAAGTAAGAATTGAAGCATATTTAAAGAGTAGTACTACTTAATTTCATTACTAGTATAAAAAATGTTAGATGAGAAGTATTTCTGAATAACAACGTTATCCTGTTCTTCAAATTTACTCCCTTCAAATAAATATAAATATACTTTTATCCATAAATGTACATTAAAAAACAAAGTATCTTAAAGAAATTCAATTGTTTTCTAAGGATTTTTGTTAAAAGCATCAATACAGAGATGGAATTTAAAAGAAAGCATGTGTTATAAGGTTGTAGAGATGTACCGTTACAAAAGTATGTACTGTTCATTACCTTGTATAATGTATTTTCCCAGTGAGTGGCGATAAGGACAATTTCTGCTCTATTTTCGTTTCCTCCATTTGGAGAACAGTATGTATGGATGGATTTTAACCAAAATATAAAATATTCTGAAAAAA
>NW_026919457.1:0-157286 GCF_032062105.1 Saccostrea cuccullata
ATGCGGTAACTAACGTAATCTTACATGTAATTTGAACAGATTTTATTGTAATATAATAACAATGGGATTGAGCACAAGTTCTGAAAACTTATAACGCCCTCTCCCTATACATGTAAATTACACATCTCATTCTTTGCAGTATTCAGTGAATCAACCCCCCACAATAAGACATGTGTATTTAGTATATGGATTTTGTCAAATTGTAAATATTTATGTAAAAATTCATTTCTGGTGTTCGCATACTTGGGACGTACGAAAAAAATAATGATATGTGTCCTAAACTTTACCGCACGTGCACAAGCGACTGTTGCCGTAATCAAAGTAAGAAGGTGGATCAGATCTAGATTTTTTAATCTTACATGTAGAAGTGGATATGGAAACTCAAAGTCTAAATATTTTTTTATGTGGAATGTGTAGGTCTAGACGTCTGCAACGTCATGAATACTACCTCCGCCTTTTTCTCGAAAGTTCTTTTCCCACTAACATGTCAGAGTTATCTATCTTTACTTATTGTCACCACGTAAATAGAGAAAATCAATTTATTGACGGTACCTTAAATCTCCAAAATGAAGAATCCGATTGAATGAATAATATATTTAGTATTTTTGTAGAATAATTTGTATATACATCGCTGTATTGTATACTGCGAACAATATTATTTTCTTCAAAGTGCTTAGCTGACACAGAACGGATATTTTTTTTTAAACATATAAATTTGTAAATAAATAACTTTCAATATACAGACTAACACTACACAGTCAAATTTAAACTTTACATATACCGAATAAAGTAGCATGCAAAAGATGAAATATTGAATGTGTAAATATGTTGATCTGGAGAGTGTATATGTCTCTGAAGTCATCAATACTATTTCCGCCTTTATCTCGAAAGTTCTATTCTCATTCACAAGTCAGAGTTATCTTTCTTTTTCCCACCTCATACAGACTTCGTAAATAGAGAAAATTAATGTACCGAAAATATACAAAATGCGGAATCGCATTTAAAAACAAATTATATATTTAGTACTTGTAGAATAATCTCTGTTTTACGTAAGAATATCTTTAAAATATATCTAAAAACAAAAAAATCAAAAATTGACCAAAAACAAATTCACTTCCGGTTCGGACAGGAAGTACTGAAAACACACGAAAACAACTTCAAAACAAATAGAATATCATGATCTAATACTCCTGTAAATTTCACATCTTTACCTCAAACCGTTTCTGAGAAAAATGCCGGACAAAAGTCCATTTTAAAATTCGAAAATCGGCCATAACTTCGGACCGGAAGTGAATTTTTCAAAAAACGGAATTTTATATAAACTTCATATATCAACCTACTAACATGAGAAAAATTGTGAAAATCTATCCAGCCATCTCTGAGTAATCGCGCTCACAAAATTTGGGAGGAATAATAATAATAATAATAATAATAATAAAAAGAAACAATACAATCACTATAAGTCTTCCGTTGTGAACGGAAGACTTAACTAGTGCTAATTGTAACGGGAACCGTTACAGATGTTCCCCAAACGCTCCCCAACTCCCTTCTCGTGCCATATTCCCTGTAAGTTTCATTAAAGAAGGCAAAATCTATGCATTTAAGACGGCAACAACGTTTTCCCAAAAGTATACCAAGTATTTCAAATTTAAGCAATGCAGGCGTGCGCATGTGATTGCATGAGCGTAATGTCGATATCATCTTGTATACACTATTTTACTCATATGCACGTGCATGATGACCATACCTTCTTGTAGGAGTCCATTATGTCTGTCTATGTTCTTAATCCCATCCTGTTTGGTTGAAAAACAAGGGAGTTATAGCCATTTAAAGTTTAAGCCAATCAGATTGCAGCGCACGTGCATGCACATGTTTCCATGACAATTATTTTATCATATTGTAGGACATCTTAAAGTATGCCTATGTTTTAAATTTCAAAGCATTTTGTAAAAAAAACAGAAAAGATATCGAGATTTTTGTTTCAGCCAATCAGAGCAAAGCGCACGTGCACGCACGTGTATGCACGTAAATGGTGACCAAACCATCTTGTAGGAGTCCTTTATGTATATCTATGTTCTAAATCCCATGCTGTTTGGTTGAAAACCAAGGGAGTTATAGTCATTTAAAGTTTCAACCAATCAGATTGCAGCGCACGTGCATGCGCGTGATTTCATGAAAAATTTTATATATCATATTGTAGTACATCCTAATACATGTCTATGATATAAGTTTCAAAGCATTTCATCATAAAACAAAAAAGATATTAAGATTTCTGTTTCAGCCAATCAGAGACCAGTGCACGTGCATGCGCGTGAGTTCATGCAAATTTGACCATGTCATCTTATGTACACAACTTATATATCTTTATATAATGACTTTCAAAACATTTTATCAAAAAATATAAAAGTTACAACCATATTAAATATATCAGTCAGTTTACTCATTGCACGCGCCCGCACGTGCATGCGAATGCGCGCAAAATGACCTTCGTTCGGCACATCTACACAACATGCCTACTAACCCTAAAAAGGTTTTAACTTAGTTTGGTGAACAGTTTCTGAGAACACTTCCGGACAAAAAAGTACCGGAGAAGAAATAAGAAGAAAAAAGAATAATAATAATAATAACTAGGGCTAATTGTAACGGGAACCGTTACAGATGTTCCCCAAACGCTCCCCAACTCCCTTTTGGTGCCATACTCCCTTTTAAGCTTCATTAAAAAAGACAAAATCTATGCATTTTACACTTTAACAACATTTCCCTGAAGTATACCGAGTGTATTCAAAATTTAGCATTTGCACGCGTGCACATGTAAATGCATGTGCGTAATGACCATATTATCTTGTCTACACTATCTGTATACATTAATATAATAAAATAATAAAGCATTTAATCCAAAAGATTTCAAAAATACTCTTCATCAAGTGTATTTTTAATTTTATCAATCTTACGTGCATGCACGTGCATGCATGTGCATGATGACCTTACCTTTTTGTAGGAGTCTACTATGTCTATCTATGTTCTAAATCCCATCCTGTTTGGTTGAAAATCAAAGGAGTTATACCCATTTAAAGTTTAAGCCAATCAGATTGCAGCGCACGTGCATGCGCATGTTTTCATGATACCTGCTATATATTATATTGTAGTATATCCTAATGCATGACTATGTTTAAAATTTCAAAGCATTTTGTCAAAAAACAAAAGAGATATTGAGATATTTGTTTCAGCCAATCAGAGCGAAGCGCACGTGCATGCACGTGAGTTCTTGCTAATTTAACCATGTCATATTATCTAGACTATTAATATATCCTTATAGAATGAGTTTCAATGCATTTCAATAAAAAATGTAAAAGTTATGGCTATAATAAGTATATCAGTCATTTCACTCATTTCACGCGCACGCACGTGCATGCGTATGCACGCAAAATGACCTTCGTTGTGCACACCTACACTTGACACCTATTAACCCTAAAAAGGTTTTAACTTAGTTGGATGAACAGTTTCTGAGAACACTCGCGGACAAAAAAAGTACCGGAGAACAAAGAAGAAAAAAAAGAATAATAATAATAATAATAATAAGAAACCGAGTAAAAACAATATGTTCCCAAACTCCGTTTGGGGAACATAATAAAAATCACTCATTCAAGAGTATTTTTAAATATAATCGTTTCAAATGCACGCACGTGCATGATGATCATACCTTTATTCTTGTAGGAGTCCCTTACATCTATCTATGTTCTAAATCCCATCCTGTTTGGTTGAAAAACAAGGGAGTTATAGCCATTTAAAGTTTCAGCCAATCAGATTGCAGCACACGTGTATGCACGTAATTTAATGATTTTTTTATATCATTTTGTAGGATATCCTAATGCATGACTATATTTTAAATTTCAAAAAAATTCGTCAAAAAACAAAGGAGAAATAGCAATTTAAAGTTTCAGCCAATCAGATTGCAGCACACGTGCATGCACGTGATTTCATGATTTTTTTTCTATATCATTTCGTAGGATATCCTAATGCATGACTATATTTAAAATTTCAAAGAATTTCGTCAAAAAACAAAGGAGAAATAGCCATTTAAAGTTTCAGCCAATCAGATTGCAGCACACGTGCATGCGCATGATTTCATGATTTTTTGTTCTATATCATTTTGTAGGATATCCTAATGCATGACTATATTTAAAATTTCAAAGAATTTCGTCAAAAAACAAAGGAGAAATAGCCATTTAAAGTTTCAGCCAATCAGATTGCAGCACACGTGCATGCGCATGATTTCATGATTTTTTTGTTCTATATCATTTTGTAGGATATCCTAATGCATGACTATATTTTAAATTTCAAAGAATTTCGTCAAAAAACAAAGGAGATATTGCCATTTAAAGTTTCAGCCAATCAGCTTGCAGCACGAGCACATGCGCATGCTTTCATGAAAATTCTTATATATCATGTGGTAGATCTTCATAATGTAGGACTATGTTAAAAATTTCAAAGGATTATGACAAGAAACAAGAAAGTTATTGAGACTTTAGTTTCAGCCAATCAGAGCGAAGCGCACGTGCATGCGCGTGAGATCTTGCTATTTTGACCATGCTATCTTGTTTATACTACTAATGTATCCTTACATTATGAGTTTCAAAAAATTTCATCAAAAAATAGAAAAGTTACGGCAATATCCATTATATTGGTAATTTCACCTATTGCACGTGCGCGCTCTTGCAAGCACGAGCGCGCAAAATGACCTTTGTTTGGCAACTCTACATAACATGCCTACTAACCCTAAAAAGGTTTCACCTAAGTCGGATGTGTAGTTTACAAGATCACTCGCGGACAAAATTTTCCCAGGAAGAAGAAAAATAATAATAATCAGAAACAGAGTAAAAACAATATCTTCCCCAACTTTGTTTGGGGAACATAATAATAATAATAACTAGAGCAAAGCTCGTTGCAAAGCAACGAGTGGGTCTTCCTTCCTAGCGATAAGCAAAAGATTAAATGTTTCTGTCTAGATTGTCAACTTTGCTAACATTCTCTTTTTCGATTTGTCTCTGAAACCCTTACTTGAATTCTTTAATTTGGTGTGAGCATGAGGTCTAAAGGGTACTCTCTCTAACAGCATTCTTGAAATCGTATCCACAACAGTTTAACTTCCAATATTATGACTTTTGATATCGGATACATGTACAAGTACAAAGCTAAAAGTCTTGTACATAAACATAAATAAGAATATCTACGCTAACTTATTCAAAAGTCAATTTCCACCAAATATTGTACAAGCTAAATATAATACATTTACAGCATTAAAGAAACAAATCTCTTTGAAGGTATTGCCCTGCATAAGAACAATTTGAATCCCCTACACTAAGGATGCTCTGTGCCAAGTTTCACTTTGGTTCTGGAAAATGATATTGTGAAATTTTAGACAAAGATGATAATGGATAAAATTATGTTTTTTAAAAAATTTACTGGTTCCTTTAGCTCAGATGGGCTAATAAGTATGCAACAGGCACAGTTTTGCAGTTGACATTGAAATGCGACTGGACATCTCTTCAATCTTGTTTTAGAAAACTACATGTACATGCCCTATGTACTGACATGCCCTATGTACTGAATTCCTTGGAATCATACACATGTTTATGCCTTTAATTAGTTGTATGTGCCAAAATAACAATTTTTTTTACATTATACTGTAAAAAATACACATACATGTATTACAAGATCTTCTATTCCTGCTGAAGACAGAGGATCTATCTTAATCATTAGAATAAGTAAGTCTAAACTTTGAAAGGGAAGACCTTAATAAAGAGGTCAACATGCTACACAAACAAAATATTATTATATTTAAAAATAACATTTATTCGAATGTAAATACTGGTACATGTATTTCTGTTACAAAAACTATTTCACTTGAAAAACTGAGAGCAATTGATATGTTCATATTTGTGGATTTATGTTGTCAAATCAAAATTTAAAAATGATACACCGTGTGTTTAAAAATTGTCTTCACAAACCAAAACTTGACTTATTTTCACTATGCTGTTTATTCCATGTCACATCCAAACAGATGATCTTCTGGCAAATCATGGTCATGCTTGGTATCAAAATTCAGTCTTCAGATGAGTCACACCTATCCAAAAGAAATTGAAATTTTTTAATCTATAATTCTTTTACTAATAAAAAGTGCAATTCATGAGATTATAAATTAGATTATCAAATTGAGAGATAAGATATTGTCACATTTTCTGTTTATAATTTGTAAATCTTAATGTACTCTTTCATCAATTAAAAGAAGTTTACACCAATTAAGGCAGTCATTTATGCTATTCCCTAATAAGACAACATACAAGTGCAAAGTAATCATGCACTAGTGGGTTTAGGATAATGTGCTAGAGTATTTATGACAACATACTAGCACGAGGTGACAATGTGCTAGCATGTACGTCAGTGATAATATGCCAGCACACTGAATCCAACATGCAGTGAAGCTAACACTCAACAGATTGTTTAAAGTTGTGTTTGCATGATATTTTGTTTTGTTTAACACAGCAGCGTGTTGTTAAAAGCTGCATTGGAGTGGCAGTCTGTTGAAATTAACATGCTAACACACTGCAACTTCACATCATTGGAACACCATAATTTTAAAACTGACAAACCAATATCTTATGATTACTAACTAGGTAATTGCAACTGTAAATGCTGATTTCATGGTGACAAAATACCGGTAATTCACTGTATATATGAGAACTGATCAATTATAATAAGGCGTGTCCAGATAGGGCCACTTGCTAAAGCTCAATAGCACTTTCATAAAAGCGTTCCATCTTACCAACACAAAAGACGCCATTAGGCTATCACACAGCTCGCCATCACAACACTGAAAAACACTTTCGCACTAACACAAATTCGCACCACACGCTGTCACACTAACACACAACAAACTGTCACGCTAATACAATTTCACACAACAAAATATCAGGCTAACACGAGTTCACACAACACACTATCATGCTAACACGAATTCACAAACACGCTGTCTCGCTAACACAAGTTCACACAACACGCTGTCTCGCTAACACAAGTTTTACACAACACACAGTCTTGCTAATACGAGTTCATACAACATACTGTCTAGCTAACACAAGTACACGCAACACACTGTCACGCTTAGATGAATTCACACAACACATTGTCACGCTAACACGAGTTTACACAACACGCAGTTTCACTAACACGCGTTTACACAATACACTGTCAGGCTAACACGAGTTTACACAATACACTGTCACACTAACACAAAGTCACAAAACAGGCTGTCTCACTATTCACTAACACAAGTTCGCACCAAATGTTGTTGCGATACCATCACACAACACACTGTCATCCTAATACCATTTCACACAACACACTGTCAGGCTAACACGAGTTCACACAACACACTGTCACGCTAACACAAATTCAAAAAACATGCAATATCGCTAACACGAGTTCACATAACACGCAGTCTGGCTAACACGAGTTCACACAATATGCAATCTTGCTAACATGAGTTCACACAACACACTATCTCTCTAACACCAGTTCACACGACAAATTTTCAGGATAACAAGTTCACACAACACACTGTCACACTAACACGAATTCACACAACATGCTGTCTCGTTAATAAGAATACGCACAACACGCTGTCTCGCTAACATGAGTTTACACAACACGCAGTCTCGCTAACACAAGTTTACACAACACGCAGTCTCGCTAATACGAGTTCAATCAACACTCTGTCTAGCTAACACGAGTTTACACAACACACTGTCACACTTACACTTTATACACGATTTTACACAACACGCTGTCCCGCTAACACGAGTTTACGCAATACATTGTCAAGCTAACAAGAATTCACACAACCCACTGTCAAGCTAACACAATTAAGTTCACAAAACACACTGCCTTGCTAACACAAATTCATACAACACACTGTCTCGCTAACACAAGTTCACACAACACACTCACATTGCTGAGTTTAAAGTAAAGGTCTACCCTAATTTGAAGAGGTTTAAAACTAACATATCTCTATATTAGTAAAAAGCTTCAAATTTAAGACAAAAACATTTATGCAGTAATGTTCCTTAACATGCATCTGGCATATAAAATGAATGAGACCTTACAAACTTCACAGTACATGTTTACTTAGCTAATTAAAGGTCTAAATTGATGCTATTCAACAATATATATCAACATCTCTAAGTATGTGAATGAGTGAAATTCTCAAATAAATATTATAAATCAAAGTATCAATAAGAAGCTGAACCTTACGTTGCAGGTTCCAATTCCATTGCTAAATGCTTTAGACAGGTTACTCCTATGAGACTGCATAAATCAAGATTCTGTGTCACGGTAGGTGTTAGCACAAAATGGATCTCATACTTCTTAAAGGCAATAAGTACAAGTCTATATTTGCAGCTAATACCATCCCAATTCCATTGCTAAATGCTAACATGAGTTTACACAACACGCAGTCTCACTAACACGCGTTTACACAATACACTGTCATGCTAACACGAGTTTACACAATACACTGTCACACTAACACAAAGTCACAAAACAGGCTGTCTCACTATTCACTAACACAAGTTCGCACCAAATGTTGTTGCGATAACACACTGTCATCCTAATACCATTTCACACAACACACTGTCATTCTAATACCATTTCACACAACACACTGTCATTCTAATACCATTTCACACAACACACTGTCAGGCTAACACGAGTTCACTCAACACACTGTAACGCTAACACGAATTCACAAAACAGGCTGTCTCACTATTCACTAACACAAGTTCGCACCAAATGTTGTTGCGATAACACACTGTCATTCTAATACCATTTCACACAACACACTGTCAGGCTAACACGAGTTCACTCAACACACTGTAACGCTAACACGAATTCACAAAACAGGCTGTCTCACTATTCACTAACACAAGTTCGCACCAAATGTTGTTGCGATAACACACTGTCATTCTAATACCATTTCACACAACACACTGTCAGGCTAACACGAGTTCACTCAACACACTGTAACGCTAACACGAATTCACAAAACAGGCTGTCTCACTATTCACTAACACAAGTTCGCACCAAATGTTGTTGCGATAACACACTGTCATTCTAATACCA
Organism: Saccostrea cuccullata; assembly: GCF_032062105.1. Taxonomy (NCBI): domain Eukaryota; kingdom Metazoa; phylum Mollusca; class Bivalvia; order Ostreida; family Ostreidae; genus Saccostrea; species Saccostrea cuccullata. The sequence goes on from NW_026919457.1 coordinate 9,178, forward strand.
TTTCACACAACACACTGTCAGGATTACACGAGTCCACACAACACACTGTCACGCTAACACAAATTCAAAAAACATGCAATATCGCTAACACGAGTTCACATAACACGCAGTCTGGCTTACACGAGTTCACACAATATGCAATCTTGCTAACACGAGTTCACACAACACACTATCTCTCTAACACCAGTTCACACGACAAATTTTCAGGATAACAAGTTCACACAACACACTGTCACACTAACACGAATTCACACAACATGCTGTCTCGTTAATAAGAATACGCACAACACGCTGTCTCGCTAACATGAGTTTACACAACACGCAGTCTCGCTAACACAAGTTTACACAACACGCAGTCTCACTAACACCAGTTTACACAACACGACGTCTCGCTAATACGAGTTCAATCAACACTCTGTCTAGCTAACACGAGTTTACACAACACACTGTCACACTCACACTTTATACACGATTTTACACAACACGCTGTCCCGCTAACACGAGTTTACGCAATACATTGTCAAGCTAACAAGAATTCACACAACCCACTGTCAAGCTAACACAATTAAGTTCACAAAACACACTGCCTTGCTAACACAAATTCATACAACACACTGTCTCGCTAACACAAGTTCACACAACACACTCACATTGCTGAGTTTAAAGTAAAGGTCTACCCTAATTTGAAGAGGTTTAAAACTAACATATCTCTATATTAGTAAAAAGCTTCAAATTTAAGACAAAAACATTTATGCAGTAATGTTCCTTAACATGCATCTGGCATATAAAATGAATGAAACCTTAAAAACTTCACAGTACATGTTTACTTAGCTAATTAAAGGTCTAAATTGATGCTATTCAACAATATATATCAACATCTCTAAGTATGTGAATGAGTGAAATTCTCAAATAAATATTATAAATCAAAGTATCAATAAGAAGCTGAACCTTACGTCGCAGGTTCCAATTCCATTGCTAAATGCTTTAGACAGGTTACTCCTATGAGACTGCATAAACCAACATTCTGTGTCACGGTAGGTGTTAGCACAAAATGGATCTCATACTTCTTAAAGGCAATAAGTACAAGTCTATATTTGCAGCTAATACCATCCAAAGTGGTGGCACCATGACTGAAAAGTGTATGATTAAGGCAAATAAACAAACATAAACCATTACAGCAGTCTTATAAAACAAAAAAAAAGCAAACTTTCTATTATCACAATTTTTAAAACAAATTTGTTTTGCAATTTAACTGAGCAATATTTGTCCTTTTTTGTCAGTAAAGTATGATATTAAATAATTAATACTTTTTGAGAACATCTATTTATAGCGAGTCCTGACAGCAGCACAAATCCCTGCCCATAATGCGAGCTCTTATGATAATTCCTTGGCAAAAGAAGATTGTGACTTGCAAATTGCTCCACACAATTTTTCCGCAGTATACTTTGGACACACAGTGCTTAGCTTCTTTAACATGTGTAAGCTACATTCAAAATTCATTTCTATTTAATTTGAATTAGCTATCCTTACTCATGTTCACATGGAGCTAATGGGAAGTAATTTAACGAGCAGGGAATTCATTCGAATTAAACATTTGAATAAACTCTCAGTGTGAACATTGAGCATGGATGCACTAAATGTCAAATGCGGCTTGACAAGCACAATATAAACTAGAACTGTCCAATAGGGACAAATACCCCCCGCTGGGTTTTTCAGAGAAGGTGCCAATTCAAAAATACTTTATGGATCTAGAGATGTTCACAATTTACTTAAAAAAATTTGCAGTGAAATAAAATTGCTCATCATGTTTCTTTATGAATGAAACGGAGGTGCAACCAAATGAAACATCAATACTAATACATTGTAATTCCATTGTAACATTTTTTTTTATTTTTATCATTTAATTTTTCTTCATTACTGCATTAAAAAAATATATTGCAATTATGTGTTATGTCATTCTGCAAACTGATTGTTGAAAAAAGAAACCATTATACAAAATCAAATTAATCTTGATATATCAATTTGAAATGCATTTTGAAAATAAAGAACTGGTCATCCAGTAATGAAGTGTTTTGACAGACAATAAATTACAATTAAGAGAATAAGAGAAGAGAGATCTTTAATTCTTGTGCCTTATTCCCTGAAGATTGATAACACACACACTTGATAAGAGATATGCCTAAACAACTTCCAACACCAAACTCTTCTGTGCAATGTAAAAACTGTTTTTTAACACTTGATGTTTCTTTTTTTAAAGTTTTTATGAGTAGTTTTAAGCTGCAGTTCATGTTTTTGTACAGATATTCTAGATTCTATGTCTCAAACCTTATACATGAGCCCAAAATGAACAAGTCAATTAAAATTTTAAAAAACCTGTAAAATGCAGAAAAATGAACAAAAAGAGTTGAAAATTCCAGGTGCACAACTTCATATGGTGAATAATAATTGTACAAATTTTCAGATTGATCCTTGCAATAGTTTCTGAGAAACAGTCCAAACAAAACACCAAAATAAAAATGAAAAAACACTTGTAAAATTCAAAATAATAATCCAATCAAGATGAAAAATATCAGGTGCACAACTTCATATGGTGAATAATATGTGTACAAATTTTCAGACAAATCCTTCCAATAGTTTCTGAGTAATGGTCCGGACAAAGTCTCGTCTACAGACAGACGGACAGACGGACAGACAGACATGGTGATTCCAATATACCCCCCTAAACTTCGTTTGCAGGGGGGTATAAAATTAAAACTAAATAAGTATCTGCCCTCACCCTTACAGTCACACTGTCAATATATAATTAAATGGAACACTTCTAGTATACCGGTCCCCATAAATATGGCGCTAAAATAGGTGCCGCCGAAGGCGGTATACAATATATAGACGATCGCGTGAGCGATCGACAAAATCGAAAAAGAAGCCACAAATTGCAAATTTGACCCAAAATTCGTGTTCCTTGTGAAAAATTAGGTTTAAAAAACTGGTTTTTAAACACAGTTTTTAAAATGAGAATTAAAAGATTTCATAAAATAAAGTACTTGTTTAGGAAGTAAATCTCCATCTTGCGTTGTTTAGGAATGTAGTCACATGATCAATTTTTGACGTAATCTCATAAATATTCATGAGATGCGTCACTTGTGTTTTGACGTAATGAAGAAATGCCTGATAGGACTCAAAGTGCAATGCTATTAAAATTGCGTGATTTTTGTGAGAAATACAGGGATTTAACAAATGTTAGCTAATTACTAGTCATCGATGGATTGAATTGTGCATCATTATCGATTTGAAAAGATAAAATTTATGAATAAGAGGCCTATTTGGACATGATTAGGAGGTCAGGATACCGAGCTGCAGTTAACGGTAAGTCGCTTTTACAATAACTTGCCTAAACTCAGCGCTACAAATCGTCATGTTTCAAAAATTGAGTTGATTTACCCGAACTTTCATTTCTTACTCTTTCCTTTGTAAAGCAAAAATTTCATGAACTAAGCCAAAGTGTAAGATATCGGCACAATTTGACAGGCTGATACATGCAAGTTTTTTTATCACAAAAGGCACATGCGCACACATAGTGGCTTTTGTAAGCAAAAATTACATAAATAAGCCCTAAGTCAGAATTAAAGAATACAGAGTGGATTTATTAAAAAAGACAATTTTAAAAAATAATAAACCTAACCCTAATCACTCGATCGGATGCGTTTTGTTGAAGCGAGTGGGAAATTGCGGTTTGTTTACATTCTGCATAGCAACAGCAAGGGAAATAACTGCTCATGCGCAATCGCGTGATTCTGGGGACCGGCATACTAGAAACTTCCCAATTAGTTGAATATATTCTGTAACATTAAGTGCAGTTTGAAATATAGAGTATGATCACTATCATAGATAGTAGGACTGTTGACATTACATCCTCAAATTTAAAAAAAAATAAAATATAAAGCTGTGGGGATTTACAAGGCAAACAGAGAGCGTCTGAACTGTAAAACAGATAATATATCGGTGTGTCTGTGTATTTCTAATAACATCAATGTACGTCACTGTCATGTAATCAGTAGTGTAAATTTTAAGTAATAGCGAGTGCAGCGAGGCGGCGCGAAGCGCCGCTCGCGTAGCGAGCTCAATAGACTAACGTTTACGAACGGAGGAAATTCGGGTTGAAATCTGCACATTGTTCCAAGAAATTTTTATGAGTCCACGTGAAAACATTCTTAATTCCCAATAATCCTTTGCGGTGCTTAGCAACATGGTGGCTAAAACATAGCAACAACTTACTTGAAAAAAATTTCAAACAACGATTTAATGTAATCTCCATGCCACAAAACTATCGTTTGCGTTCTAAGTCAACAGGACTTTTTATTCGTCAATTAAACGGTTCGGCTATTTCCGATTTTGTTGGAAACTTCCGAAAAGTTCGGAATCTCGATCCCGATGCCTGGGAAGTGATTTTTAAAAATTCTTTTCTTCTTTTTTAATGAACTGAGAATACGCAGTGCAAGTAAAAGCTGTGTAAGTTTTTTGATTGTAAATAACTGCGCTCGCCCAAACGGTCGCACCGTAGAACATATTAAAAATATTCTAACCTTCATTCCAATGGTCCAAGCCAATCATACATTAAAATGTCGCCGTCAGCTCTTTCATCACTCGATACAATTATCCACTGGGGAATCCGAGCACAGTCAAGAGTGTTCATCCTTGTTAATGTGACAGTCAGAATTTCCTCGTAAACAATTCACACAAGATTCTTAGAATATATGAATCGGGATAATTCTGCTTAGAATAATGTTTCAGAGAAGTGACAAAGTACTTCGTAGCTCCAGATTAAATGAGTGTGCATGTCTATAAACGGATTCTTTGTGAGAAAATGTTCAACTTCACAAATCATTCTATTTTCAGTTTGTAAACCATGACAAACATGTGTCCGACGTCGACTCGAAGGGGCACACTAAAAATGGGATATACTAGAGACCTGATATTTACCTGACGTTTTAATTTTTAATTAAATGGTAATATTGAGTATTTTAAATTACTTATGTACAGACTTTATGACTTCGAGGCATATGCTATACAAAAATTCAATTGTTTGGAACATTTACAGACAAATTTGAATCAGGTCAAATAAGTGTTTAGTACATCGCGTCTTTAGTACCTTCCTATTTCCCACAATGCCGCGCGTTGTTTACAAACAAGCGCGAAAAAATCCTCTTAACTAGGTACTTATTATTGTTGTGTACATTATCACATTTTAAAGTTATTTGAATAAAAAGAAAACAAAGAAACACCGAATCAAAACCATATCTTTTAGATGCATCAACTAAAAATGTGCACACGTATGCAGTAAAGGCTTGACTGGATATAGTAGACAACTTGTTCCTGAAAGGTTTCTCACATACATGTACTTGTTTTATGTAAAAAAAAAATTAAATATAGCTGGAAGTTTATTTCTTTTTATATCAAATGACAAGATTTTATAAGTTCGAAATTATTTCAGTCAAACTTTTTCATAATATACCAATATTTTAAGCTATCAGTAAAAACGTGTATGAGCTATTAACCCCTAATTATAGGGGCCAGCCCCTTTTCATTAATCTAATATGAAAGCTCTCGTAATTACACACAACTTTTGTTCTATATTTCTTACCAAATTATTCTCGGTTCAAAAGTTATTACACAAAAAGTAGCAAAAATTCAAGAAAAAAAATTACTAAAATTTGCCGTTTTATAGCTTCCAAACTTTAGGAAATCAGCTTATAATTTTATCGTTCTGCACATCTACAATGAATTGGCTACAAGTTCTCCAACTTTCGTGTAAATATCTTACGTCGTTCTTAAGATTTTTAGTGGAAACGAGACATCAACATTTTCAATTAAAGGGCAATAACTCACAATTAAAGGCATGCATCAAAAATTTGACAACAGATGTAAATAGGTTTAATTACAAGGTATCTAACCTGAAAGTTTCATAAAAATCAGTCCAAAGGCCTTTGAGAAATAGCCTGTCAAAAATCGAGCGGGAAAAAAAAAATAAAATAATAATAAGAAACAGTAGAATAACAGTAGGGTCTTCCGAAGGAAGCGGAAGACCCTAATAATAAGAAACAGAGTAAAAACAATATGTTCCCCAACTTCGTTTGGGGAACATAACTAGTGTTAATTGTAACGGGAACCGTTACAGATGTTCCCCAAACGCTCCCCAACTCCCTTTATGTGCCATATTCCCTGTAAGCCTCATTAAATAAGACGAACTCTGTGCATTTTTGACCTTAACAACGTTTTCCCAGAAAGATACCAATTATATTCAAATTTTAGCATTGCACCCAAGAACATGTGAATGCATGTGCGTTATGACCATATCATCTTGTCTACACTAGGCCTATCTATATATCTTAATATACTGTATATTAAAGCATTCAGTCCAAAAGTAATAAAATTCACTCATTCAAATGTATTTTTAATTATACTCGTTCCAAATGCACGCACGTGCGTGCACGTGCATGATGACCATACCTTCTTGTAGGAGTCCCTTACATCTATCTATGTTCTAAATCCCATCCTGTTTGGTTGAAGAACAAGGGAATTATAGCCATTTCAAGTTTTAGCCAATCATATTGCAGCACACGTGCATGCGCGTGATTTCATGAATTTTTTTCTGTATCATATTGTAGGATATCCTAATTCATGACTATATTTTAAGTTTCAAAGAATTTCGTCAAAAAACAAAGGAGATATAGCCATTTAAAGTTTCAGCCAATCAGATTGCAGCACACGTGCATGCGCGTGATTTCATGAATTTTTTTCTATATCATATTGTAGGATATCCTAATTCATGACTATATTTTAAGTTTCAAAGAATTTCTTCGAAAAACAAAGGAGATATAGCCATTTAAAGTTTCAGCCAATCAGATTGCTGCACGCGCACATGCGCATGCTTTTATGAAAATTCTTATATATCATGCTGTAGATCTTCATAATGAAAAACTATGTTCAAAATTTCAAAGGATTATGACGAGAAACAAGAAAGATATTGAGACTTTAGTTTCAGCCAATCAGAGCAAAGCGCACGTGCATGCGCGTGAGATCTTGCTATTTTGACCATGCTATCTTGTCTATACTACTAATGTATCATTATATTATGAGTTTCCAAAAATTTCATCAACAAATAGAAAAGTTACGACAATATCCATTATATTGGTCATTTTACGTGTTGCACGTGCGCGCTCTTGCAAGCACGTTCGCGCAAAATGACCTTCGTTCGGCAACTCTACATAACATGCCTACTAATCCTAAAAAGGATTCACCGAAGTCGGATGTATAGTTTACAAGATCACTCGTGGACAAAATTTTCCCAGGAAGAAGAAAAATAATAATAACTAGATGAGATCTCGTTGCGAGCAACGAGTAGGTCTTCCGTTCGATTTTTGATAAGGTCATAAAACAACTTTAAATGAAAAAAAGTGTTCAGATCAATTATTCAAAATACCTGAGAACACATTTAAGAGTGAAATCTATCAATTTCAAACAACTTCCGGTCTTTATAATTCACTTCCGGTGTGACCGGAAGTACTTAAAATGACCTAAGACTCTTTTCTGAGTGTGAAGGAATCATCTCTGATAATTTCGAGCAAAAATGCTCATTTTTTGGACTACTTCCGGTTTGGAAAAAATTACTTCCGGTGGACATAATATTACTCGAGACACTCTATTTGCCTACATAAGAAACATTTAAAAAAGAAAAAAATAAAATTTTGCATATTTTTAAACTACTTCCGGTGGACGACGGACGCGACGGCAACAAAAACCATATATCCTTCTCAAATCTAGGAGTCATAATCTATCATTCCTGAAAGTTTCATGACCCAATCTCCAACCGTTTTTGAGAACACTCTCGGACAAAATGACACTTTAAAAACAGAAAAATGGCCATATCTCGCGACCGGAAGTGACGACGGCAAAATAAAAAAAAACGCATAAAGTTCAAATAGTTTCCTATCATTGCTGAAAGTTTCATGAAAAACTGTCGAGGCTTTCTCGAGAAATCGTCTGCACAAAATCGGTAAGAAAAAAAATAATAATAATAATAGTGGAAAAGAAACAACAGAATCAGTAGAAGGTCTTCCGTTGGAGACGGAAGACCTTAATAATAAGAAACAGAGTAAAAACAATATGTTCCCCAACTTCGTTTGGGGAACATAATAATAACTAGTGCTAATTGTAACGGGGACCGTTACAGATGTTCCCCAAACGCTCCCCAACTCCCTTTTGGTGCCATATTCCCTATAAGCTTCATTAAATAAGACATGTGAATGCACGTGCGTAATGACCATATAATCTTGTCTTCACAATCTATAGATTTTAATATACTAAATATCAAAGTATTTAATTCAAAAGTGTTAAAAAAAATACGCTAATTCAAGTGTATTTTTTATTTTACTGATTTCACGTGCACGCAAGTGCTCACATGAGCATGGCGACCATACTTTCTTGTAGAAGTCCATTACATCTATCTATGTTCTAAATCCCACCCCGTTTGGTTGAAAACCAAGGGAGTTATAGCTGTTCAAAGTTTCAGCCAATCAGATTGCAGCGCACGTACATGCACGTGTATGCATGTGAATTATGATCATGTCTTCTTGTAGAAGTCCATTATATCTATCCATGTTCCAAATCCCATCCTGTTTGGTTGAAAACCAAGGGAGTTATAGCTATTTAAAGCATAAGCCAATCAGATTGCAGCGCACGTGCATGCACGCATTTTCATGATAATTGCTATATATCTTATTGTAGGATATCCTAATACATGCCTATATTTAAAATTTCAAAGGATTTCGTCAAAAAACAAGAAAGATATTGAGACTTTAGTTTCAGCCAATCAGAGCGAAGCGCACGTGCATGCGCGTGAGATCTTGCTTTTTTGACCATGTCATCTTGTCTATGCTTCTAACATATACTTGTAATATGAGTTTTAAAGCATATCATCAATAATTTAAATAGCTACGTCTGTATCAATTATATTTGACATTTCTCGTGTTGCACGCGCGAGCTCTTGCAGGCACACGTGCATGCACATGCTTTCATGATATTTCTTTTATTACGGGCTGTAGATCTCCCTAATGTATGACTATGTTCAAAATTTCAAATGATTTTATCAAAAAACAAGAAAGATATTGAGACTTTAGTTTCAGCCAATCAGAGCGAAGCGCACGTGCTTGCACGTGCGATCTTGCTATTTTGACCATGTCATCTTGTGCATACTACTCATATATCCTTACATTATGAGTTTCAAAACATTTCGTCTAAAAATAGGAAAGTTACGGTTATATCCATTATATATTGGTCATTTCAAGTTTTGCACGTGCGCGCTCCTGCAAGCACGTGCGCGCAAAATGACCTTGATTCCGCAAATCTACATAACATGCCTACTTACCCTAAAAAGGTTTCCCCTTAATCGGATGTGTACTTTACAAGATCATTCGCGGACAAAATTTTCCCGAGAAGAAAAATAATAATAACTAGAGCCGAGCTCGTTGCAAAGCAACGAGTAGGTCTTCCGTCCGGTTTTGACCGGAAGTGCCAGAAGTGACGTGAACAAAAGAAAGCAATGAGCTAAGTAGTCTCCAGTGATTTTATAATTTCAATTTTGCATTAAAGCCTTCAGAATAAGCTATTTTTGGCTACTTCCGGTTTGACCGGAAGTGACGTCGACGGACGGAAAATTAAGAGATCAGCTTTTAGTCACATATGTTACCCAAAAGCCTGCCAAGAACAGCAAAAATATGCAATATTTGACTACTTCCGGTTTGACCGGAAGTGACGTCGCCGGACGTAATTTGACGACGCCATTAGATAAAGTTTGACATTTTCAACAACTTTGCTTCTTTGACGTATTACAAATTCGCAATACTTTTTGAGATATAAAGGAAAAACTTTCGGCCCCTTTTGGCCCTTAATCATAGGGGCCAGCCCATTATCGTTGATATTTTTCGAAAGATCGTGACATTCTCTAAAACTTTTGTTCTATATGTCTTTTCAAATTGTTAACATATAAAAAGATATTGCAGAAAAGTGTCAAAAATTTCTAAATGCTCGATAGGACTTTTTTCGAGCCATAGCGAGCGTCGACGTGCGGCACTTCCGGGAAAAAAGAGTGGTGTGTGACAAAAGAGCACACCTTGCTCTATCATCGCTGAAAATCTCAACTTTCTGTCTTAAGGCATTTTCGAGAAAAATGATGGACAATGAGACCCCCTGAAAATCACTAAATCGCGAAAATCTCAACACCGGAAGTGACGTCATCAAAACAAAAAATTATATATCAGCTTTGTTTGATGTTCTATCAGTCCTGAAAGTTTCATGAAAATTTATCCAGCCGTTTTCGAGAAATCGCGTGCACAAAATCGGTAAGAAAAAAAAACAATAATAATAATAACTAGATATGAAACTCGTTGCGAGCAACGAGAGGTCTTCCGTCCGATTCCAGAAAGAAGACGTAAAATCGAGATGAAAAAGTAAAAAAAGATTTGCATACAAGGAAGATTAAACCCAAGTCGCTAGCATGAAATTCCAACGCACTAAATATTACGCTATCGGGACCTCTACTCTAAATCTACTTGTATATATTAACGAATATGCTTCTCTCTTAAAATTATGAAAGGCAGGTCACTATTCAAAATTTAGCGCCAAACATTCTTTGGGATGTTCTATTAAATAGGTGTGATAGCTTCAATGAAATTAAAAAAAAAACGTTCTTATAGCTTAAGATTCGAGATTTAGAAAGTATATTTAACACATTTTAAAAATTCCATATTGTATATATGCATGTAACACTAAAGCGGTGAAACGGTTATGAATTTTTTTTACAATTTCCTGTTTATCCCCAAACCGAACTAGTTACTAGTAATTGAAAAAGGCTGAAACGTTTCGCCGAAAAACATGGCTCACCTATTGATGGTCAAGGAATCAGAAATCATTTATGCTCAATAACTTGAATCAGGTCTTTAAAACAAGAATGCTAAAATAAACTCCATGAAGCGATCTTTAAAAAATTGTTTTCTTATTTTTGTCTTATTTATTAGTTTAATATGACACAAGTGCAGTGGTTAAGATTTATACTGACAATATTAATTGATATTCTTTTTAGAGAAAGTATTACTTGTAAGTTTTTCCGTGATGCACAAAAGATATTAGGTATCGAATTTCATTTGCACATTTTGCACAATCGTCTTTTGTTTTTCTTCTTTGAAAACCAGCAAAAACCAATTATAGAAGACGTTAGTTTGACACACAACTGCAACGAAACTACGACGTGACAATCCAAGTATTCCTTTACATTTCATTTATTCTTATGTTACTTTCGTTCAAGCAAACGCTCGGCTGCCTCCGTAAACCACTATTGCGAAATGTCGGCGTTGACAGAGACAGCCGCCATTTTGGACCCGCTTCAGATTTTTGAATGCTAATATCTAGACTTTAGATTTAATAACGTTCAAACAAATTAAATAGTAAGCATTATACGGAGGGCTTCTATTACCATACCAAATATAAATGAAAAATACTGAAAAACAAAAAAGTTAGAAAATACGAATTTTTTAAGTTTGCAATTCGTAACGACCGGAAGTACTGACGACGCACGAAAAGGCGATTCTGCAAACCACAAAGTCATGATCTATCATCTCCAATAAGTCTCCAGTTCATATCCTTAGCCATTTTTGACAAAAAGGGGCGACAAAATCGCATTTTAAAATCAGGAAATTGTCCATAACTTGGCACCTGAAGCGAATTTTCCAAATTTCTCTTCGGATGTAACAACTTCAAATAATGACACATATTTTGTGAAAGTTTCATGAAAAACCGCTGAATAGTTTTCGAGAAATCGCCTGCACAAAATTTTGTCAAAAAAAAAAGAATAATAAGAATAATAAGAAACAGTAGAATCACTATAAGGTCTTCCGTGAAGACGGAAGACCTTAATAATAAAAATAGTGGAAAAGAAACCTAAGAATAACAAGAAGGTCTTCCGCTGAAGACGGAAGACCTTAATAACTAGATATGATACTCGTTCCGAGCAACGAGAGGTCTTCCGTTCGATTCCGGAAAGAAGACGTAAAATCGAGCTGAAAAAGTAAAAAAAAAAAGATTTGCACACAAGGAGGATTAAACCCAAGTCGCTAGCATGAAATTCCAACGCACTAAATATTACGCTATCGGGACCTCAACTCTAAATCTACTTGTATATATATTAACGAATATGCTTCTCTCTTAAAATTATGAAAGGCAGGCCACTATTCAAAATTTAGCGCCAAAGGCCACGAGTTAATCTTCGCGCTTTTTCTTTGGAATGTTCTATTAAATAGGTGTGATAGCTTCAATGAAATAAAAAAAAGAACGTTCTTATAGCCTAAGATTCGAAATTCAGAGAGTATATTTAACACATTTTAAAAATTCCATATTGTATATATGTATGTAACACTAAAGCGGTGAAACGGTTATGATTTTTTTTTTTCAATTTCCTGTTTATCCCCAAACTGAACTTTCCCGATTAGTCAATTGAAAAAGGTTGAAACTTTTCGCCAAAAACATGGCTCGCCCTTTGATGGTCAAGGAATCAGAAATCATTTATGCTCAATAACTTGAATCAGGTCTTTGAGACAAGAATGCTCAAATAAACTCCATGAAGCGATCTTTTAAAAAAATCGTTTTCTTATTTTTGTCTCTTAAATTCTATTAGTTTAATATGAGACATGTGTGCATAGGAAAAACGGTTAAGATTTATACTGACAATATTAATTGATATTCTTTTTTGAGAAAGTATTACTTATAAGTTTTTCCGAGATGCACAAAAGATATTAGGTATCGAATTTCATTTACACATTTTGCACAATCGTCTTTTGTTTTTCTACTTTGAAAACCAGCCAAAACCAATTATAGAAGACGTTACTTTGACACAGAACTGCAACGAAACTACGACGTGACAATCCAAGTATTCCTTTACATTTCATTTATTCTTATGTTACTTTCGTTCAAGCAAACGCTCGGCTGCCTCCGTAAACCACTATTGCGAAATGTCGGCGCTGACAGAGACAGCCGCCATTTTGGACCCGCTTCAGATTTTTGAATGCTAATATCTAGACTTAAGATTTATTAACATTCAAACAAATTAAATAGTTAGCATTATACGGAGGGCTTCTATTACCCTACCAAATATAAATGAAAAATACTGAAAAACAAAAAAGTTAGAAAATACAATTTTTTTAAGTTTGCAATTCGTAACGACCGGAAGTACTGACGACGCACGAAAAGGCGATTCTGCAAACCACAAAGTCATGATCTATCATCTCCAATAAGTCTCCAGTTCATATCCTTAGCCATTTTCGATAAAAAGGGGCGACAAAATCGCATTTTAAAATCAGGAAATTGTCCATAACTTGGCACCAGAAGCGAATTTTCCAAATTTCTCTTCGGATGTAACAACTTCATATAATGACACATATTTTGTGAAAGTTTCATGAAAAACCGCTGAACAGTTTTTGAGAAATCGCCTGCACAAAATTTTGTCAAAAAAAAGAATAATAATAATAATAAGAATAACTAGAAACGATCTCGTTGCGAGCAACGAGAGGTCTTCCGTCCGATTCTGAAAAAAAAATAACTCGTAAAGTCGAGCTGAGAAGTGATTAAAAATTTTGGTCACAAATTGAATCCAGGTCGCCAGCGTGAAAATCCAATCCGCTTTTTTCCCTTTTTATCCCCAACGCACTAACCATTACGCTATTGGGAGTACTGCTCTAAATGTACTTGTGTATACTTTTGCTACAGTACACCTGTCTAAGAATTATAAAAGACGGGCCATTATTCATAATTTCGCGCCAAACGCCACGTTAAATCTTCGCGCCTTTTCTTTGGACTGATCTATTAAATAGGTGTGATAGCTTCAATGAAATTAAGAAAAAAGTACGTTCTCATAGCCTAAATTTCGAGGTTTAGAAAATATATTTAACACATTGTACACATTCTATAGAAAAGTAACACAAAAGCACTGAAATGACTGTAATTTAATTTTTTTTTATTTCCCGTCTCAGAAGTGAACTATGCCGATTAGTTACACTTTCATAAAAAGGTTGAAATGTTTCCCCGAAAAACATGCCTGGCTCTACGACAGTCAAGGAATCAGATACCATTTATGTTCAATAACTTGATTCAGATCTTTGAGAAAAGAATGTTAATATAAACTCCATTAGACGGTCTTATCAAAATGGTTTTCTTATTTTTGTTTTTTCTATTCGTTTAATATCACACAAGTGTGCATGGGAAAAACGGTGGTTCTACGTTTTATACTTACTATGTATATGCATCGATATTGTTTTTTGAAAAACTATACCTTATAACTATGATTTAAGATATGTTTTTCCGTTTTGCAAAACAAATGATAATAGGTATCTCTCATTTGCACATTTAGTCTTTTCTTTTTCTACTTTGAGAACCAACCAAAACCAGTTACAGAGGACGTTTGAGAAGACACTGGAATAAATCTTTAGTTTGACACAGAATTGTAACGTAATTACTACGTGATCTATTAACGCGCAAACCATTAAGCTATTGGGAGCACTGCTCTAGATATACTTGTGTATACATTTGCAACAGTACACCTGTCTAAGAATTATAAAAGGCGGGCCACTGTTGATAATTTCGCGCCAAACGTCACGAGTAAATATTCACGCCTTTTCTTTGGACTGATCTATTAAATAGGTGTGATAGCTTCAATGAAATTAAATAAATGAAACGTTCTTATCGCCTTTATGACATGAGATGATACCAAATAAATACTACTACTACTACTTTATTTTATTTCAACGTTAAGAAGGTATATTTAACACATTGTACACATTACATATCGTATCTAGCCCAGTTACACTAAAGCAGTGAAACGGAAATAAAGTTTTAAGATTGACACGTAATTACAACGTACTACTACGTGAAAGTCCAAGTAGTTTTTTCTATTTCATGTATCCTTATGTCAGAATGGTTTAATCAAACGCTCAGCTGCCTCCATAAACCCCTACTCGCGAAATGGCGGAGTCAACAGAGACAGCCGCCATCTTGGGCCCGCTTCAGATTTTCAAATATTAATATCTAGCGTTCAGATTAACCAATATTCAAACAACTTATATAGTAAGCTTATATAGAAGGGTCTCTATTAATATTCCAAAAATCAATGATAGATAATGGAAAACAAAAAAGTTAGAAAATAAGCTTTTTTCAATTCGCATCTCCTAACGATAGGAAATATTGACGACGAACAAAAGGTCGCGTCCTGGATAGAATCTATCACGATCTATAATCCCTGAAAGTTTCACATTGATATCTTTTACCGTTCTTGAGATTAACTGCAGACAAAATTGCATTTTAAAATCAGAAAATTGTCCGTAACTTGGCACCAGAGAAAAATTTCCAAAAAATCTCTCGGATAAAATAACTTCAGATAACAACACATTGTTCCTGCAAATTTCATGAAAATCCATCCAGTAGTCTTCGAGAAATCGCGTGCACAAAATTAGATGGTCAGAAAAATAATAATAATAATAAGAAACAATAGAATCGCTATAAGGTCTTCCGTGAAGACGGAAGACCTTAATAAGAAACAGTAGAATCACTATAAGGTCTTCCGTGAAGACGGAAGACCTTAATAATAAGAAACCGAGTAAAAACAATATGTTCCCCAACTTCGTTTGGGGAACATAATAAGAAACAGAGTAAAAACAATATGTTCCCCAACTTCGTTTGGGGAACATAATAATAATAATAATAAGAAGAAGAAACAGAGTAAAAACAATATGTTCCCAAACTCCGTTTGGGGAACATAATAAGAAACAGAGTAAAAACAATATGTTCCCAAACTCCGTTTGGGGAACATAATTACATGGATAAATACCGGGGTATTAATTCATATATCGATACAGGGCAATAATTAATCTATATAGCTGTATGTTGATTAATGTTTAAAAATAAAATAAAAAAATCCACGGGCTTGTTCTTTCTTCTTTTCAAATGCACAAATAATTCTGTCGGTTCAGTTTTATATATTAACGAGGCTCGAGTAGCAGGCAAGGATCATTTGATATCTCTTTGAATACCTAAAGGTTTTGCTTAACGACGTACTTGTGCTAGTTTTACAAGAAGGATATGGAGAGAACGAACGAACGAACGAACCGTTTTCAATATCAAAGTCCATAAAACAACACAAAATAGGAGCAGGGCATTTTTTGGCAAGTTTAATTTGTTTGCATATCAGACAAACTTTTAAAAAAGTTTTACTGGCATGCAAGACTATAGGCTCATGTGTCTAAATCGTTTTAAAAAAATAAAAACGCATTTTTAATAAAGCAAAACCGTTGCTGATAGAAAGTGTTGTTTTTTTTTATATACTTGTTGCATGTGTTTGTAATATGTCATTAAGAGTTTAAATAGACACTTTTGATACAAAATTTTAGAATAAAAAATAATTGAAAAAAAAAATTATACGTATATTTTGATGACTTTTAGTTCTTCTGTGCTTTTATTGAATTCAGACACAAACGAATATGGGAAGTAACGCCGTTATGAGCAATTTCTCAGATTATTTTATTGCTTATAAACAAAACTTCTTATCGAAATTTTAATTATTTACTATTGTATATTTTGGAAAAGTTATCAATTTATTTGTATTTTATGCATACTGAGAAAAACTGACAAAAGAGAAGTGTTGTGACATCATACATTATTTTACACATTGGTATTCAAATCGATTTTCAAAGCACATCAAATGAAATATTTTAGCATACCATTCGAGAAGGATATCGACATAACGAACCGTATTCAATATCAAACTAAGTTAACAAAACAATACAAAATAGGAGCAGAGCAAACACGGACCTCCGAAACATCAGAGATGGGATCAGGTGTCATGGAGAAGTGAGCGCCCCCTGCTGACCGGTCACACCCGCCGAGTGCTCCTTGTCATGATCAGGAAATAATGGAGAAATCCGTCGTCAACATTATTGATTTACAAGATATTAGGACAATTCCCATTCAGCTACGAAAATTTTAAGACATAACATGTAAACTGTTGATACGCTTAGCACTGAGCAGAAATTGAAACACTGCCTCCCAATCATTATAATGGTAAAGTTCGTCTTTTGCTATGAGAGACCCGAGACAAATGTAAGATGAACAAGATGTGCTTTTGAAACACTATGCGCCCGGCGGCAACAATTTTATGCATTAAGGTCACGGTCAAGGTCACAATGTCATTAATCTTGGTGTTTTTGAAAGATCTTGATTAGTGAAGTATGCAGACCAAATAAAGTCTCTTTCATTCAAGGTTCAAAAGTTATGGCGATGGTTAAATCTTGCAGACAAACCAACAAACAGACATACACACAGACAGAACAAAAAGAATATACGCCCCGAATAAATTCGGGCGCATAAAAAGTATTTAATAGGAGGTGCACAATTGCACTGTGTAATAAACAATATATGGAGGTATCATTAAATGTCATTCAGAAGTAAAGGAGTAGTAGATAAGAGATGAGAAGGACAGACGGACGGACATCCTCATCACTACAAGCCCCCTTCTTTCCAAGCGGGGGTTATAATAAGGATATAATAATAGATTATGCTTCTATTTATAAGGCATTCTAACAAATATCATTGGCAAAGAAAGATAACTTTTAATGATCGATGGATGTTTATCCAAAATGAAAAAAAAATTGTCATTTTGATTCATATTGAAATTTTAATATTTGTATGAATTTGAAATTAACTTCAAATAATTTGTAAACTATACTTACACAATGAGTTTTATAGATCTAAAAATACACTGCTCTTGACTTTGCAAATGTTTTGATTTTTGTTGATTGACTGAGTTTCCATTCTTTGTAGAGATTCTTTACTACGAAGTTTCATTTTGCATCTCCTTTTTTACTTTTTGGTCGGAAGAATATTTAATTCCCATAGCAAAACATTGACAGCCATTTTTTCTATAATATTAAAGGGTACCTATCTCGTATCCGCATCTCCTCTTACACCACTGTATAAAATTTAATGATACTTTTATGAATTCGTTATTATATTGTGACCTATTTTACTTTTTATCTGACATTTATATCTTTCACAACTCAAATAGCAAAATATTGACTGAACTATTATTATCATATGGGTGGCGGGAGTATATTTTTGTGAACTCCGTGTTAACAGTGTCTCTAGTTTCGTTGTATTCTATAATTTTATTTGTATTCTGTATTATTTATTTGTATTCTGTAATTTTTAATTGTATTTTGATTGTAATTTTTACCATTGGAAAAGGGTTTATGTTTCCCAGTTGATTCGACACAGAAGAGCGTGTTTTACACCAGACAAACTATTGACAAACAATTTGATGACGCAAGGATATCAAGAGACCCATTTAAATTCATCATGTTCAACACATCCACTCCGCTAACAAACAAAATCTGTCGTTAAAGCTGAACAAGATTCGTAAAACGATTTTTTTTTCTCGCTATGCTGTTGTATATCATTACTATAAAGCAACTATATAAATCAACTACATATTCACGGATCAGCGTCATCATTTTCACTTGTGCAGCCGAAAGAATGCAACAAAACTCTTGTAAATGATAATCACTCGGTACCGTAAAAACCCAATGGCTCTTTAAAATGCAAGAGAAAAAAAGTTACCACAGAATTAAACAAACTTGCAAAGTTTACTGCAGTACGATATAGACGTTGACTGCAATAGAGTAAAAAACATGCTTAATGATAAACAACACTAACATGTAACGTGTCGTCCGTTCCACACTGTGACAAGGAAACAGTCAGGTGAAACAAATACTAGCGTTTTTTTTTTTTTTTTTTTTTTTTTTTTTTTTTAACATCAGTGCCGATATCAGGTGAACTTATGTGACGAGTGCCTTTTTTATAAGTCGTGTTCAGCTTTAACAGTTTAAGGCGAATGCTGTCTGACGTTTATCATACAAATTTTAGCCATTTCTTTCCCCTTGATTCCCATCCGCCCGATCATGTCAGGGAGCAATCAGATGTATAACCGGATGTAACTGGTCGACTAATTCTTCCTCCTCCATGACACCCTCATGCACCATTGATATTTCTCTGCTCCAAATTTTAATTGTTCATGAATCTTTGAACTCGATAAGTGTTCTTTATTTAGGTATTTCACTGTATCTTTTATTTGAATTGTATGATTTTTTTATTTATAATTTTTGTTTAATTTTTCATTTGCAGTGCGTAATTATATATTACAAATAGAAATACATACATGTATAATGCAAATAGAAAAAATAGGCAATCAAGTAGAGAATAAAAGAATACAAGGAAAATTATAGAATTGATATGTAAAATCTAAGGTAGAATATACAAAACAAGTAAAAATTATGAAATTGATGTGAAATAGAAAACAAATTATGATATTTTTTAATTACAGATGAAAAAGGGGAAGAATTCAAATAAAATTAAATAATGAAATAAAAAATTATAAATTACAAATGGAAAAGGTGTTTTTTGCAACATTTGTCGTGCCAACAGAAATAGTCATTTTAAAATCACTTATTTTCTCCACATTTTACAAAATGGATAAACAAGAAGTCTAACTAGAGGTATTGTGAGCGATGAGCTCACTAAATGATACCCCCGCCTCCATATAGTTATAATGGCAAAGTCCATGTTTTGCTGTGGCCGGAAAACCCAAATTATGTGTCAGATCAAAAAGTAAAAAAAAGGTGCACAAGGGCAATACATAATAGAGATTCTGTGAAAGTTTCATCAAATTCCATCCAGTGGTATAAGAGGAGTTGCGGACAAGAGATGGGTACCCAAAAGCGTAACAGACGGACGGACGGACAGACGGAAGGACGGACGGACAGACGGACGGACGGACGGACAGACGTACAGACGGACGGAATTACCGATTACTATATACCCTCCCGCTTTTCAAGCGGAGGGTATAAAAAAAAAAAAAGATGAAACATTTGTTTTACAAAAGTAAATGAAAATTTTCAGTGTTAACTAAAAGATGCGTTACCTACATGGATTTGATGTCTATTTAATGCATTTTTGAAATAATACTTGTTAATCAGTACGGTACTTCTGATATTTTCAAAATCGGAGTATATATATGATTTTATTTCATGACTCTATCCAAATCATGTTTGTAAGCAATATGAAATAAAATCTTTTTTTTGGTGACTACTTTGATATATTTTTGCAGTAGATACAACTATATCCCATCTTTTTCAGAATTCTTATGTGTTTTCTGATTGCAAAAAAAAAAAAAAAAAAAAAAAAAAATTAAGATATCAGCTATATTTTTTATCCCGAATTTTGTAAACACTGAATTTTTTCTTTCTTAAAAAAGTCTTTCTGTTTTTGATTAATAATATTCGGGTTTAAGACCCAATACTTCAATTTTCACTACATCAATTTGAACCTACCAATTCGTTCGGCTGCTGGATTAGAAAGAGAGACATGACGTAACGTCATCTATTTATACCCAGTGATAATCCTACTGAAAAAAAAACATATGCGCAACCCAGATTATTCCGGGAAGTACAGCCGTAATTAAAAATACAAAAATTCACAAAGATAATTGCGCATATTTTTAGACTGCGCTTAAATATGCGTCATTATTGACTTGTAACTTTTCAATGAAGTCGGTCATGTATTTGATCATAAGTGAATAACTTGAGTATAACAATGAAGAAAGTGGGATGGAATATGAAGAAACAATCGAGCAAAACTTAGATCCAGATTTGCATAAGCATTGTAAAGTGTATGATATAACAATGAATTCAATCTTGAGGTTCCTTTTTTAAGTAAAATATACATAGACATATATGAATAAAATCATAAAAACATAAATAATTATATCACAGAATTGACCATATATTAATCTTGCTAGCATTGGATAAAAAATGTTGATGAAATTGAGATTGGATTTCTTAGAGGACATGAAATCGATCCGATAAGTTGTTTTTTTTCCTGGATTAAAAGACGTTGTGGGCAAAAGTTCCGACGAAGTGGGTTGAAAGTCCTGAATATATTTTTTCCACCACAGTGACAAGGCGGTCAGCTCTAAGAAATTGATATTCTATTGAGTGTCTGAATCTGATAGCAAGTATACAGTTCTTTTGTTACACAAATCAAGTTAAACTAGTTCGCCATGTTCGTTAGGAAATGATAAAGGCATCATTTATACGAGCGAAGAGTGACCGCAAGTTAGGAGAGAGGACAGACACTCGATCATATACCGTGTACTAGCATTTAACTAATACCTTTGAAATATGCACTTTTTCCAGACATTCTTTGCATATAAGTTAATATCTCTTGAATATTGTCAAAATGGGTAAGTTGAAATTAATTTCGATGAATAAGAGCTTTATTCATAAAAAATGGATAGATGTTAGTTAGAAAACTAGCTAGCTGTAGTTATTAATTTACGAAGAGAAACAGTTCTTCTGCAATTCAATTTCATCATTGACTGGTCCCCATCTCCTCAGCGCGCGCGTTGAAGCGATGTCACAAATATTGTCATTATTGGATAATTGGAAAGATTTTCTTAGATTGTTTGGATCCTTCGATCCATTGTTCATTTAGGCGGCTATCTGCACGAGTGTGAACTAAGGTTCATTCGGAACCAATCAACTTTGTCCGCAGATGTCTCTCGGAGAGGGACCACAATAAGCACATCCGGCGTATTACCGCCATCAAGCGTAGTGAGATAAAGTATTACAGACTTAATTAAACTGCAAACTTCGATGGACAGCCTAGAATTCAAACCTGTATTTGTTAGAGATAAGTCCTATCTTTAAAAGTGGTCGTGACTTTGCATGTTTGTAGAACTGTAGCTCTAAGGGGAAAGAAAAGGAGCATATACTAGTTCATTATTTCATGAATTTTAAAAAATAAAAATGGCAATGAACATAAAACAGCATCAGCTTCGATGAACATGCAAATGAGATTTTCAAAGATGCTTCACTTGCACGCATGAAACTCTGCCAACCATATATTTTTCTTGTTAAATTGTCTGTCCAGACTTTGATTCCCAATAATGTTCAGATAATGAAACATTTTTCATGCCAAAGCGTATCTCTGCCATTAAGATGCAAACTGTCTTGTACAGCAGGCGCCTTGTATTTCCATATCTTCAAGTTAGCATCCTTGCACGAAAAATGGTGATGTTTACTTCTATCAAAATGATACTATATATATTATAGATCAGTCTGGAGATTTGTGTTTCTGTGCAAGGTTAGGGAATGTTGGTTAACCAGAAATTATTTCCAGTTTGTTCTCATTTCGAAAAAAGAAGAAGAAGAGATTGAAATTGAACTATTTCAGTTTCTTAACATTACACAGATTTATATCAAATATACGTGCAAATGAAGAACCAGCAAAAAGGGAAAAAATGGGATAAGTACAAAATTTACATAAATATTTAAAAACTGCAACTGAGATTGAAGTAGTCTCGAAAGAAGGAAGGTTTAAGTAGTGCAATGAATAACATACGATTAAAGAAGTTGTATTAAATTCTATAACAATTTTTATTCAAAGTTCTATGGTCATTATAACAATGGTCATATATGTAAAAATAACCTGCCAAAGGCACTAGCTGTTGACTGACATTTCAATAAAATGTTGGGCTATTATTTTCCAACAGATTTGTTTATGAATTACTCTGTTTACCCGATTAAAACATTCATCTCGGGGTGGGATTGACAGGAGATGGTAACTTTTCCATTTTATCCTTTCTCTTCTGTTCATTTTTTACTGCTCTCTCTTTTTTTTTTATAGTTTACTAAATTAATTTCATCACATTTTTGCATAAGCAAAATGGTGAACATTGTTAACGTCCAAGGTAGGCAAGCGAAGAATATGTCATGCGAGGAGGTCTGTGTGTATTTGTATTTATAAAGCATTATTTTGATAGCATAAACCATCTATATTTACATTTAAAGTTTGTCTTCCAGTTGACTCAGAAATGGCAAAAGAACATACGTACGAACATTTTCAAAAAGGAGATAAGCAATTTGAGAACAACTTGATAAACACGAATATCAGGAGCCCCTTTCAAAAACATTTTGAAATGTCTATGATCGGAACAATGGCTATCTTATCAAAAATATATTTTAAAGGAAACTGTTGATTCGCATTTTTTCATAAAACATTGTTATGCCATTTTTTCACAATAAGTTGTCTAAGGATTGCTCGATCATGACAAGGCTCACACGACAGAAGACGTGTACTCCTCAATTGCACCTGATCCCACATCTGATGTTTTTATTTAGAGGCCCTTGTTTGCTCTGCTCCGAATTAATACGTATTGTAAAAGTGATGACTTTAACTTTTCTATCGTCAACTTCTATGGCAAGCCCTTTTGCTATTTATTCGGAAAATAAAATTTATCTTAAAATTACAGAGATATCTCTCAATTTAGAGAGATATCTCTTAAAAAATAGAGAGATCTCCCAACGTAAAGAGATATCTCGCAGTTTTAAAGATATCTCTTTGAGAAAGAGATATCTCTTAAACTCAAGAAAGATATCTCTTATACAAAGAAAAGAGATATCTCTGAACGTTAAAGACATATCTCTTTCACCTAGAGTGATATCTCTTTTACTTTTGAAGATATCTTTCCAATTTAAAGAGATATCTCTTAAAGTAAAAGAGATATCTCTCTTAGTTTATCTTAAGAGATATCTCTTAAAGTGAAAGAGATATCTTTCAAAAGTGTATAAAAGAGATATCTCTCAAGCAAAAAGAGATATCTCTTTATTGCAAAGAGATATCTCTCTTCATTATTTTTATTTAAATTCCATTTAAAATGACTTCTCCCTCATCGGAAGTAAGCTTTTTATTCACGGAAGTACAATAAAGTATTTTTAAATTTCGACCAATTCCTGATATTCTACATTATAGCTTCTAAACATGACAAGTAATTCAGTGTTGTCTAGATTTCAAATTAGGAATAGTTGTCATAATTATATGTTGTTTCAAACAAGGGCTATATATAGCATTTTTGTCTACATTGTACGTATATTATTCTGGGTATTGCATGCTCAGTCTTTTTTCTTATAACAGCAAAACTATTCCAGAGACTTTACTTCCCGTTCCGCGTTCGTTTTAAAGTGGAGAATTGATTATTTTATTTTAAGGATCGCTGGAAAAGAGATATCTCTGTCATTAAAAGAGATATCTCTTCATCTTAAAAAGATATCTCTTTTTGAAAATCTAAAGAGATATCTCTCTAACTAAGAAAGATGTCTCTGTTAACCTTGTTTAAGAAATATCTCTCTAACTTTAAGAAATATCTCTCTAACTTTAAGAGATATCTCTCTCGCTTAAAGAGATATCTCTCGAGCTTATAAAGATATCTCTTTAAGTAAAAGAGATATCTCTCTTACAAAAAGAGATATCTCTTTTGTTTAAAGAGATATCTCTCTAAGGTATAAAGATATCTCTATTAGTCAAAGAGATATCTCTATAAGCTAAAGAGATGTCTCTCTTATTGAAAAAAAAAATTATTTCACGAATAAATATTAAAAGGGCTTGCCATAAACTTTCCTTACTTATGCAGCAATATACCTTCATCACCTGCATATGGCGTTATATATCGATACGCAAGAGTATGCTCAACCTATATACAATTTCTAAAACGAGGTTAATTATTAACAAACAATTTGATGAAACAAGAATATCAGCAGTCTCGTTTTAAGTCATTACTTCTCATTCTTTGGTCGATACAATGACCTTGTCAGCAAATACAATTTATCATTGAGTCAAATGCTGACTGATGTTTTTCATACTAATTGTTAGTCCATTATTTATACACTGAATTGACGACAGATTTTTTCGTTATTTCCCGGTCATGGCAAGGAGCACACAGCAGGTGTGACCGGTCAGCAGGGGATGCTCACTTCTCCATGGCACCTGATCCCACCTCTGATGTTTTAAAGGTCCGTGCTTGCTCTGCTCCTATTTTGTGTTATTTTTTTGGATTTTTATTGAATACTGTTCGTTATCTTCATATCCTTCCCAATGAAATTTGAGCTTGATAACGATTATCTATTTTAAATTCCATCATCAATGCATATATTAAAGGGTGTTTGTTCGCCCTCTCTTGACCGACTAACTAAAACGGTACAACTCAAAAAAGTTTAAGTTCCCAGGAAACAATTATATTGCTCAATTCGCAACAAAGTTTTATTATCATATTAATAGATATTTTATCTTTAAACTGGCAAGTATTTCTACTGAAAAAGAAATTCTTCTACCTATAACTACCCATTTTTTATGCAGAATCGGGAAAGGGCAAGCAATCATTTATTCTTAAAAAGAAGAAATTTTCTATGCCAAGATTTTCAAACAACTGTTTTTTATCACTCCATTAGTAAAACAATACAGTGTTTAGAAAATAAAATATTCTCTTCCTGCGCATTATCGTTTACATCCTTCTTAAAATTCACGTCACGAAGGAGGAAAGGAAAGAAGAATTGCTTTATAGAAATCTGCGAATGATTATTCCTGAAAGGACAATATTAGGAGTTCTCATATTGATTGGCAACAAATTTGGACGTATGGATGATGGTGAAAACGATATCCCAGAGGCTATCAATCTTGGTCTCGTACAAAAAATAGGAAAAACAAAACAAAGTCTTAACGTTTGCGAAGTGCTTGTCATGATATTTCTATCTTTGACCTTTGACCCTGTATATTTCGACCTGGATCGAGAATTATTTTCAGCCTGATTAAATTTGGAATTTGTTATTTTCAAAAAAAAAAAATCAAAATGTGTTTACAAATAGCAGCAACACAGCTGGCACAGAAAAGGGAAGAGACGGGCTTTTATTCGGTTTGAGTATTAAAAACCACGCGACAATATAACATGAATTTAAATTCCAAGCTAGTCCATAAAATATAATGTAAAAAAGCAAATTGCAGACTTTATGATGTAGTGCATTTACACTTTTACAAATTTCAGAAATCAATTTTTGTCTACTTCTAAAACTTTCTTAGGCAAATCACGTCAAGGATTTATTTGCCAGAATTATTCATGATAAGTGCTAATATGCACCTCAGTCCACTCTAATGAAATCCTGGTCATGGATTGAAACCTTAAATGAACCAATGAAGCTCTTGCACTGTAAGTAGTTGGTTGTAAGCGCCATCGATATCAGGATTTTCCCTCTCTTCCATCGGGAAATTAATCGCTTAGAAACATTAGTTCCTAAAGGACAACTTTACTTATCACATATTATATTCTGTATAACCAGTACTCTTCATGCATAAAATGTTTTTTTTAATCGAAACGATCTCTGCAGATTTAAGGTAACTATTCTCTCAGTTTGAAATGTATGCTAAAAGTAATTGAAAACTCGGGTTTTATGCCATCTCAGGAAAGGATTCATTAAAATACAACTACTTTGACCCAGAAGTAAAGCCTCACACCAGCTAACAAACAATTTTATCAAACCAAAAAATTGTTTCGAGTGCGTGTTGATTTGATGGACAACCCAATTTTATAAAACTGAATTTTTATAAAATAAAGAAAACGAAAAGGAAATTATTCTTCATTAAAACCCTTCCCCCAACACCACCACAAACATATCAACTATACACAAAAAAGGACAAAAAAAGGATATAAACAATGGTTTCATCTCAAGTGACAACAGGGGCTACCTGAAGACATTACAACTCAGACAAGATACTGAAATTCTAAAAACTATCATCATCTCTGTTGTGTATCTGACAGGGACTACTTAGGATAAACCTCTTCTAAGGAGCACAAAGCCAGGCGACCAAAAAAATAAGTTAGGAATCCACCATAACAGTCTGGTGTATCAGGGAGTTCGTTTGGAGGGGCATTCATGTTAAGGAAAAGTCCTTGATTTGCATGTGAACTTTCCCGTTGATTATACAAAACATTGATTTTAACACTGATAATGGAGCATTATTAATTCCGAGTGGCATCACAAGGGTTTCCGAAAGAGGGTTCATGCGCGGTCACACTCACAGCTTCCTTCATTAAGACATTAACAGAAGAAATGGAAAATGCTTGTCTTCGTGAGAATTAGTGTCGGCTTGAAGATGTTCCTTGACACTATAGTAAAAGACCTGAAAGGACTCTAGTAATTTTTTTTCTCGCAGTATGTAGCAAATCTGCCTTTTACGAAGCATTAAGAAAATAAAGCACGCAATTCCAATTACGTTTTTCAAATGGTGTATCTTTTTTCATCTTTGACATGACAGTTGATTTCTTTACTCTCATGTATCAAGAAAGGTTGGTTATTTACTAAGAACCCGGATTTCAAACATATATTTCTTGCATACTTGTCAATGAACGAAACACGTACATGAACATACTAATCTTCCTACTTCATACTTTATTTTTACGTTGTGTTACATATCATTATTATGTTCCCCAAACGGAGTTTGGGAACATATTGTTTTTACTCTGTTTCTTATTATTATTATTCTTTTTTCTTCTTATTTCTTCTCCGGTACTTTTTTGTCCGCGAGTGTTCTCAGAAACTGTTCACCCAACTGAGCTAAAACCTTTTTAGGGTTAATAGGTGTGTAGTGTAGGTGTGCTGAACGAAGGTCATTTTGCGCGCGTACGCATGCACGTGCGTGCGCGTGATATGAGTGAAATGACTTATATACTTAATATAGCTATAACTTTTACATTTTTCAAGGAATTGATTTGAAACTCATTATATAATGATATATTAATAGTGTAGATAATTTGACACTGTCAAATTAGCACGAACTCACGCGCATGCACGTGCGCTTCGCTCTGATTGGCTGAAACGAAAATCTCAATATCTTTTCTGTTTTTTGACGAAATGCTATGAAATTTAAGACATGGGCATACTTTAGGATGTCCTAGAATATGATATATCGCAATTCTCATGAAAACACGCGCATGCACGTGCACTGCAATCTGATTGGTTAAAACTTTAAATGGCTATAACTCACTTGTTTTCCAACCAAACAGACTGGGATTTAGAACATAGACAGACATAATAGACTCCTACAAGAGGGTATGGTCAGTATGCACATGCATGCACGTGTTTGCACGTGTACTTTGCTCTGATTGGCTGAAACAAAAATCTTAATATATTTTTTGTTTTTAGACGAAATGCTTTGATATTTTAAACATAGTCATGCATTAAGATATCCTACAATATGATACATAATATTTTTCATCAAATCACGTGCTTGCACGTGCGCTGCAATCTGATTGGCTTAAACTTTAAATGGTTATAACTTCCTTAGTTTTCAACCAAACAGAATGGGATTTAGAACATAGATCGACATAATAGACTCCTACACGATGGTATAGTCATTATGCGCATACATGCACGTGCGTGCACGTGAAATGAGAAAAATTAAAATACACTCAAATGAGCGTTTTTAAAAAATATTTCTGGAATAAATGCTTAAATATTGTGTATATTTTAATACATTGAAAGTGTAGACAAGATGATATGGTCATTACGCACATGCATTCACATGCGCACGTGTGCAATGCTAAAATTGGAATATACTTATAATACTTCTGGAAAAACGTTGTTAAAGACTAAAGTACGAAGAGTTTGTCTTATTTAATGAGGCTTACATGGTATATGGCATCAAAAGGGAGTTGGGGAGCGTTTGGGGAACATCTGTAACGGTCCCCGTTACAATTAGCCCTAGTTACCTTATTTATTATATCTCTCGATTAAAAAGTGGAGGTGTATAGTGATTAGAGTATTCGTCCTTCTGAGCATTTCGCCTTATATTCGTAACGCTTAAAGTATCGATCTTGTATCCTCAACTCCCTCAATATCAACTGATCAATTTACTGAGACTTTCACAGATTCTTTATCGAAGAGTGGTTTTGTGCACCTCTTCTTTTATTTTTCAGTCGGACAGATATTTGACTTCCCTGTACGAAAACCTAGATGCTGCCATTTTTCTATAACAGGGGAGATAATTGCTTTGAATTCATGTTTCATTTTCTGTTTGAACTTCAGATATAGGTGATTAACTACAATTTTTGATTTTTGAAATTATTATTTAGATATTCTCATACGCTTCCTATGCCACTGTCAAAAATATTCTTTTTGGTAATATGCCATTGTTTCCCTCCTATTTTTTTTATTGGACAGATATTTAGGGTTTCCGATAATGAACAAGAACAAAATCATTCTTGAATTAAGGGGGTAATTGTCTCTCATCTGTAACTTTTTCCATACGAGTGAATAAAAATTTATGAGACTTTCACAGAATAGTCCTAATAAGCATCTCATATTTTCAGTTTAAATTTGAATAGATATTTTGAGTTTCTAATTACAAAACATTGACTGTCATTACCTCTATAATATTGATGAGGTACCCAACTCTTATCCTCAGTTCCTTTTATATCTTTGTACATAGCCTATTTTATGTTCTGCTTGGACTGGTATTTAATTTGAATTTTTTCAAAGCAAAACATGAACTTTGCTACTGTAGTCATTTGGGAGCGGGAGGTGTATATCATTTTTAAATAAGCTCGGTGCTTAAAAAATTTTACCTCTAGTTTTGCCTATAACAGTCGCAAATTTTAATCATATTATTGTAGTAACAAACAGAATAAGCAGTCTATTGTTCATAAAAAAAAATAAAACCAAAGTGGTTGATTTATCAAATTTGAACTATCAAATCAGTTCTGTTTAAATTCTGTCCAAGGTAATTCTTATATAAATAAAGCATGAAAATAACGAATAGTAATGATGCTCAAAAATTGAAGCAATACAAATCAGGAGCATAGCAAAATAATTTCTAAAAAACTTCATAACTGGTATCAAATGTCATGAAGAAGTGAGGACCCCTTGACGACCGATCACACCCAACGTGTGCTTCTTGTCATGATCGGGTTAATCAGAAAAAGCAACCCAGTGTGAAAATTATGCCTTACAATTTTTATGAAAATACGTCAGTCAACATTGGCTAAAAAAATACATTGCACGTGTATTTGCTGACAAGGTCATTATATCGACCATAGAATTTGCGAAAATCGACTAAATGCAAGACTGTTTATATCTTTGTTTCATTAACTTATTTGTCAGTAACTTGCATCCTTTTTAAAAATTGTTTGAACGTATACGATGCTCTTGTCATGTGTATCGAATCAACTAGGGGACACAAACTCCATATGAAGGAGATACTGGTATATTGCTATATAAATGAGGGGAATTTACGGTTGAAAATTTGAGTTTAATTAACGAAGTTCATTCTTATCGAAAAGCAACTGTCAACGATGTCAAAAAGCCTGGACTTTATTTGTTGTCGTGAGTGATTGTATAAAGTGATAAAAGCCTAAAGGCGCAATGATTTAATGATTTTTTAAAAAAAAATTTCTTTCTAGATTTTATCTAATTAGTATCAACATCTGATTTAGATCGCTTCTCAAGTATATTGTTTTACAATACCCCTGAAATTTCTCCTTCACTGCTATTAAAATTTTTATAAGGAGTAAAAAAAGAGGCTTTGTAGAACATTTACTGGAACCTACTACATGTATATATCTTTGTTTGTAAAGATTTATGCAGTTAGAAATTAAGAATAGATTTTGTAATTGAAATTAAGTACAGATAGTTCGGAATATTAATTATTAATAATTTTGAAAAAATTCCTCCAAAGAAAAGTAACTCTTTAATTTGGATTACACTGGCAGAGTAAAATCCAAGTTTTCCTCAAAAATACAATGAAAGTAATGAGCCTTACAAACACAGACAATAGTGGTAACTGCTTTTAACTGGTCCAGTGCATACTTATATTGTAATCTATCTAATTCTCTTTTAGAAAGATGATTTTTTTTAATATGCCCCTAAGACATATTGAGATTTTAACATGTTTCTTCTACTTTCGATCCATTCTGACAAATTAGTATCAAGGTCTTTATTCTCAGTTTTGGCACATGAACGGGAATATTCCTCCCGAGAATTCCTAACAGTTTTAATTTTTTTTAACGCAAGTTGTAAGATCGTTCGTTAAATTTTGTTGATAAGTGATTTAAGGTCCTAATTATTTACTATATTTACTTTGCCAGTAATAAGTTCCAACAAAACTATATAATTTAAGTGCGAAAAGATGGATACTTAGGAGAAGTATGTTCTTGAATATCTAGGCACTGTAGAATTTTATTTTTTCTGTTATTGAAAGCAATGGCCCATGCATATTTGTAAGAACACATATAATATTTTGTTTTTGTTGAAGGCGTGTTATTTCTGTTACCTGGATAAAAAAAATACTCCGGGAAGGGATTGTGTGTCCCTTTATGAAGTTTTCTTTTAACAAGCATTTCAAACTGGGGTGATTTACATGTAAGTAGAAAATCATCCATGATCTGATAATATCACTTCGCTTTCAGTTAATTTAAAAAAAATAAAAGTAGAAAATATATACTAATACGTTACATTTGCTTACGATAGAACACGTTTTACCACACTCCATCTGATCATACAAAAACCGAAAAAATACTAAAGTTTTAATAATGAAGTATTTGCTCTTTAATGTTTATCCTTTACGGTAAAATATATTTTTGGTAGAACTACAACTATCAAACTACTATACAGTAATCCTTTGAACACATTAAAAATTAAAAGACCTCAAAGTGAGCCTATTGCAGAGGGGTCTGAGAGATGAAAGAGTCACTACATTTGGAGATTTCTTTCTTAATAAATGCCATAGTGGAGAACGATCGGAATTAATTATGAAATCTTTAAGCATAGCGGGCTAACAAATGTATTAAAAAGTTCAAGATTAGTTTTTTTGGAGATCTCTTTTCACAATTTTATCAATTTTGGTCTGAGCAACGAGCATTTGACCTTCTCTAAATACAAAACATGTGGACAGTTGCCATTGATAAGAAAATAATAAAAGAAATATCCGTTTTTATCCGCTATGTTTGCTATCATTAACACTAAACTGTATGCTTATCTAGCTAGACCAAAAAGGGAGGTTTCTTGCAGAAATAATAAGAATTAATTGGCAACGCGGCGCATGTCCGTATTTTCTTGTGTGAAATGCCAAGATAAAATGCCGGAAGACCAAAATCAATGAGGTTTTAATCAAATATTTATCAATAACTGTGGTAGTTTGGAGAATATCAATTTTAAAAGGGCTAAACAGTGCTGGAGACTATAAATTGAATCAAGAAATCATGAATATTTAATTTTTTTAGCATTATGGTTCAGTGTCTCTTCAAATTCCATATCCTAAATAATTTCAATGAAATAACATTTGGAATGACAAACGAACATATTATTATTTGTCCTTAAATGACATGAACCTATAATTCTAGAAAAACTAAAACTAAAATTGGGACGCCAAATTTGTGACCACGGGTAACTGTGAACATATTTTTATCATTCTACAACCCAGATCTATCGAAATCGTTAGTTTACAGTATTGTTGTCGCAGTCTGAACCCCAAAATAGGACAGAACTGTATTTAAATCAAGTCCGTCTAATCTCAGAAGTCTCCGGGAGAAGCTTTGATTATTTAGGCTCTGATCGCCTAGCCTTTCGAGTAAGCTTCATTACTTTGGAGAAGATGTGAATTTGGTGTTTCTAAAGTATTGCTTAGAGTTTTATTCCAAACTATGGCAAGCCCTTTTACTATTTATTCGTAAAATAAATTTTTCTTTCAATTTAAGAGATATCTCTTTAGCCTATAGAGATATCTCTTTGACTAATAGAGATATCTCTTTAAACAAAAGAGATATCTCTTTTTGATAGAGAGATATCTCTTTTTGTTAGAAAGATATCTCTTTTTGTAAGAGAGATATCTTTATAAGCTAGAGAGATATCTCTTTCAGCGAGAGAGATATCTCTTAAAGATAGAGAGATATCTCTTTAACAAGTTTAAAAGAGATATCTCTCTTAGTTAGAGAGATATCTCTATAGATTTTCAAAAAGAGATATCTTTCTAAGCTAAAGAGATATCTCTTTTAATGAAAGAGATATCTCTTTTCAAATCACCCTTAAAATAACATAATTAATTCTCCCGTTGTAAACGAAAGCGAAACAGGAAGTAATGTTTATTAAGTCGTTCGTTTTTTGATTATTGAAAAAGAAAAAGGAGAAAATGGATTGATTGATACAGGTAAACAACGTTAAATCGCTTTATTGTTTTAGTAAATTACGTACATACAGTACATACAAGCTATTCCAAATGGGTAACGAGCATTTTATAGCATAAAAGTATGTTGAAATTGTTTTCAAACTAAATTGTTCTCCAAAGATTGGTTCATATATTGATTTCAGGCACAAAGCATCGTTTTTGAAAGGCGTCAGGGTGGGTGGGGGGGGGGCGCAACTAGAGAGATTTGATTTTTATACTTACCAGTAAAAGTTGACCAAACTCGATAATCCTATTTCAGGAGGGGGAGGGGGGGGGGTTAGTGGCCAATTTTGTTCAAGACCAAATTCCTTTCACTTCCAATTTTTATAGCATAAAATACTACATTTCCATAATATCACCATTCTGTTATTCTATACTGTGGTAAGAAGTGGGGGGGGGGGGGGGGCAACAAACCATTCAATGCACATTCTCTATAGAAGAGGTATTGTTGCCCCCCCCCCCCCCCCTCTTGTTGCTACGTGCCTGGATTTAGATCAAGGGGCAGCTGAAGTCGGGATATAGAATGCAAATTTAATTAAACAAATAGGAAATGCATGTGACCAAATTCGTCAATCACGGGAATACAGGGTCGATTAAACATAATCCTGATAGAATGTTTTTCTTTAATTTGTTAATAGTTCAGAAATAAAAATGTCCAACATTCCTTTTTTAATTTACACAGGGATGTATATACTCATTTTCAATATTAACTGTAGGACGTTAAACAACACACATGTACAATCAATTTATATTAACTGTAAAGCCTTATGACCCCCTTCCAAAATACTAGTACTCTTACAATTAAGAGACAGACACAGCTAGAACAATCAAAGTGTCTTCCAACAGGCCCTCACTGGGTCCATAGGACATTCATCATTCTATGATGGAACATTTATCTACTTTTATCATCATAAATATTTTACAGGGATCCAGGGGGTACCGAAAAAGGGACAATGCTTCAACTGAATGTGCCATTCATTTACATGTACCAGTATAGATCTGTTACTGAGGCATATCCAATAATTCTTATACTCATGAAAAGTGTGGCAACTTCCAAGTATTGATGCTGGGAATCATTTTAATCAGGTACAGGATAAATATTTGGGCTGCACTTTTCTTTACTTCAATATTTCAAACTTACTAGTTCAGTATCAAGTTCACAAAAGCTCACACACCATGGTGATAAATCAATGGACCATAATTCTAGTTAAATTTGTCATTGCTTTCTTATTAAATCATGTATTTGAAATTTGATCGATAAAATACATTTGTTAACAAGTATAATTCTCCTACTGTTTGCCTAACATTACATCCCAACGATTGAAAATATATGTTGATAGGTTCTCCATAAAAATTGCTATCTGTGCAGAATGTAACTTGTTTGCACATTTGTTTCAACGAACGACATTTTCTTAACAATCCTTCAGTATAACAAGACAAATATTGGATACTTATTTAAATACACTATAAATAAACATCAAGAACAAATTCAAGGAAGTTTAATTTTTGTATATTTGGTAGTTACATGAGTGATTAGTTGTATATATATATATATAGGATGTACACAAGCATTTTATATCATTATTAACATTCAAGAAAGCATTCACTTAATTTCTTGTAGAAGATGCTCACTTCTAGGATGTTTCCAAGTTCTTGTTAAAAGTGTTTTATATGGCACCATTCAGCTACAAATATTTTGCCAGTGGAACTGTGACATCAATCAACTGCTCATGCACTGCTAATTGGCAGAGAATTTCCTTTGGGAGAAGCAAACTGTTTCAAACATTTTACATCTGCAAGTTAGTACTTAAAGGAAGCAACAGTGTAAAGGCTAATGATTACTGAAAATACAAGCCAGATGTAGTACAAATGTACACAAATGTTGATACAAGTCATTTGAATTTTTATTTCTTTGCAGGTAGTGATGAGTGTACTGGAAGGTTTTTAGGATCTCTTCCAACATCATAGGTACAACTGGTCACTGTGCTTGCTTGGTTATATAAGCCGGCATATTGTTAAGGCAGTGACATATGTAGCTCCAAATGATGCTTGACTGTTTTTCTTCAAATTATAAGTAAACCTGGATTGATCTCTGATGCAGTAATATTGTGTTATGTCCATTTTTTAAATTCTATCTTCCCACTGTCACACAGTACTGAAATAAAAATGATTTGATTTTAAATATATTTTTCGGTTTTTATATGTAACATAAAATTCTACAGAAATTAAAATATTAAAACTCCTTCAAAACAAGATTTGTTTGTGAAACACTTTGCACCTGGAGACGACATTTTTACAAATTCGAAAAATTTATTTTTAGCATATAGGTCAAGGTCACAAGGTCATTGAAATTGGTGTCATTTGAAAGAGCTTAATTAATGGAGTATGCATATCATATATGAAGTCTTGATCTTTAATGGTTCAAAATGTATGGCAAAAGTTCAAAATGGTTTTTAAATCGATAAAGTCACAGTAAAGGTCACACGATCATTGACCTTGGTTTCATTTGATAGAGCTTAATTAGTCGAGAAAGCATTCAAAATATGATGTCCCTATCTTTAATGAATCAAAAGTTATAGCTAATGTTCAAAAAGCTATTTTAGCACATAGGTCACAGTCAAGGTCACAAGTCATTGGCCTTGGTGTCTTTTGAAAGATGTTAATTAGTGGAGTATGCATATTAGATATGAAGTCTCCCTCATGGTTCAAAAGTTAAGGCAGAGGTTAAAGTTGCCAACAGACAGGACAAAAGCACCTCGGATCTGGGCATATAAAAAAAGAAAAATAGGAAACTTTACTAAATGAGTCAACCTCAGAAAAAGAATAGAAATTCTTCTTCGTAAATGCATCATTATTCACAAAAAAAACCAGTAGAAATATGTCCATAGAACATTAATGCCCCGCCAAGGGTATATCAGTAATGCAACATGAAAATTTGTGTGAAATTTCAGAATATCTTGAAAAGTGATGCAGTTGAATTGGTTACATCTAGTGTTGGCAATGAGTACCCGGTGAACCGGTTAACCGTCGAACGTTACGAGTATCGGTTAGTAAAACTGCTATTCGGTTACTCGGATAAAATAAATTCTACATAGTAAAGCATAGAATTTGAATGTTTTATAATTTATAAATGTATACGAACTTCCACATTTCCCTAATTTTAAGTACCGTTAGACTTGATCTAGTGCATGGTTGTAGTGAATCAAATTGTTTTGATTAGTTTTCACACTTTATATAATTGATAGCTTTGATTGCTTGGGGTATACATATTTTGAAGGCCTGAGTTATAATTACCGCATTTGATGATATAACGAGATGCCGCCGCAGACATAACAAGAGGCCCAGGGGCCACATCGCTCACCTGAGCAATTGGCTAGGAAAAGCACAGATCAGATCAGAACTGAAAGTAAACTGGGAGGGGGGGGGCTTGAATTTTACATTCCTTCCACCAAGGGGGTCATGATTTGAACAAATTTGAATCTACACTACCTAAGGATGATTCCCTATAAATATAATGAAGCCTGGCTTTGAAGTACTTGAAAAGAAGATTTTAAAAGGTTTCCCTACATGTTCCTATGTAAAACTTTGATCCACCATTTTGGCCCTACCCTTCCCCCGGGGGTCATGATTTGAACAAACTTGAATCTACACTACCTGAGGATGATTCCACATAAGTTTCATCTTTCCTGGCCCAGTGGTACTTGAGAAGAAGATTTTTAAAGATTTTTCCTATATATTCCTATGTAAAACTTTAATCAGCCATTTTAGCCCCACCCTACCTCTGGGGGTCATGATTTGAACAAACTTGAATCTACACTACCTGAGGATGATTCCACATAAGTTTCATCTTTCCTGGCCCAGTGGTACTTGAGAAGATTTTTTAAAAATTTTCCGATATATTCCTATGTAAAACTTTAATCGGCCATTTTGGCCCCACCCTAACCCCGGGGGTCATGATTTGAACAAACTTGAATCTACACTACCTGAGGATGATTCCACATGAATTTAATCTTTCCTGACCCAGTCGTTCTTGAGAAGAAGAGTTTTAAAGATTTTCCATATATATTCCTATATAAAACTTTGATTGGCCATTTTGGCCCCACCCTACCCCCGGGGGTCGTGATTTTAAAAAATCTGAATCTACACTACCTGAAAATGATCTCACATGAGTTTCATCTTTCCTGGCCCAGTGGTACTTGAGAAGAAGATTTTTAAAAAATTTCCTATATATTCCTATGTAATTTTTTGATCGGCCATTATGGCCCCACCCTTCCCCTGGGGGGTCATGATTTGAACAAACTTGAATCTACACTACCTGAGGATGATTCCACAAAAGTTTCATCTTTCCTGGCCCAGTGGTACTTGAGAAGAAGAGTTTTAAAGATTTTTCCTATATATTCCTTTGTAAAACTTTAATCGGCCATTTTAGCCCCACCCTACCCCCGGGGGTCATGATTTGAACAAACTTGAATCTTCACTACCTGAGGATGATTCCACATAAGTTTCATCTTTCCTGGCCCAGTGGGTCTTGAGAAGAAGATTATTTAAAAATGCCATTAATTTTTCTCCAATTCATAATTATCTCCCCTTGGAAAAGGGCCTGGCCCTTCATTTGAACAAACTTGATTCCCCTTCACCCAAGGATACTTTGTATCAAGTTTGATTGAAATTGGCCCAGTGGTTCTTGAGAAGAAGATGAAAATGTGAAAAGTTTACGACGACAACAACGCCAACGACAACGACAACAACGCCAACGACAACGACGACAGACAACGGACAAATTTTGATCAGAAAAGCTCACTTGAGCCTTCGGCTCAGGTGAGCTAATAAGCTTGGAGTTGTAACAAAAGAACAGCTGATTCAAAATCTGTTAAATCACCTGAGCTTAAATTATTCTGAAACCAGCGATTCACTGGACGCACCACATATTAACTATTAATTATGGAGTATGTAAATAATTATATTCCTTGATTGCTACATATTTCGGGGGGGGGGGGGGGGGGGGGGGGGGGTCGAAAAAGAAAGTGTAAAATGGTGATTGACGATGACGTATTTATTTGTCTTTGTGTGTCGAATTTAACTTTCTTTATTTTTAAATCGTAAATCTTTGACGATTTTGTATGTGTGTATTGTAAATATAATGTCTCTATACAGTATATTTGTGCATTACTACTACCGATAAGTATAAAATAAGATAAATAATAGTTATTGATACTTTTACTAAAAATCATCCGAGTAACCGGGTACTCAATCCGAAGATGAAGCGAGTAACCGGTTACTAAAAATCGTTCGATTTGCCAACACTTGTTACATCAGTATGCATCAGCAATTCAGCATATGAAGTTGTAACGCTTATTGTCTTATTGGAGAAAAGCGAGTTCTAGGTCAAAGGAAGGACCTATGTCGAAGATGTTAATGCAGTTGAAAAGCTCTCATCATTATGTATCAGCATATGAAATTTGAAAAATAATTTGTTAAAAGTGAGTCCAAGGTCAAATGAAAGGTGTCAAAATGTTGATGCAAATGAATAGCTCTCATCAGTATGTATTAGCATATAAAGTTTGACACTAATTTAGAAAGAGTGAGGTCAAAGGAAAAGTCAAGGTAAAAAATATTGATGCAATTGAATGGCTCTCATCAGTACATGTGTACACTGTATCAACATATGAAGTTTGATCAAAATATCTTAAATGGTATCCTTAAAAACTTAGTTTAACACTAATTTAAGAAAAGTGAGGTCAAGGTCAAAGGAAATGTCAAGGTCAAAGAATGTTGATGCAGTTGCTCAGATCTCATCAACATCTATCTGCCTAATATGAAGTTTGATGAAAATAATAATCTTGGATAGTTTCTTTGAAAATGAGCATTGATCAGAGCTAAACGCAAAGTGTGATGGAAAGACGGACATGACAAACACTAAATGCCCCAGCTGTATTCATGGCGGACTATATGCCCCAGCTGTGTTCATGGCGGGGCATAAAAATAATTTCTAAGGAGGCATAAAAATATTTGTTGCATTTTCAGGCCAACAATAACTAGAACTGTCCAAACAGGACAAAATACCCCCCGCTGGGTTTTTCAGAATTAAGTTTTTTGATAATAAAGATATGTATCACACATGAATTATGAACTTTTTCTTCCAGTGACTTTAGTTAAAGTTCCCCAAATGACCTTGGATCAAAGTCATGACACACCCTTGGGTCATGGGCAATCTTTGTGTGAAATGAGAACCTACCAAGTTTATCAATAAGATAGAAATGGACCAGACACAAATTATGAACTTTTTCTTCAAATGACCTTGAACTTCCTGAAATGAAACCTTGGGTGAAGGTCATGACACACCCTTGGGTCATGGGCAATCTTTGTATAGAGCAGTAGATTCTAAAGTCCCTACGTAAGAAAGATATGGACCGGACACATTTGCACAGACAGATGGACAGCTAGACAGATGGACAAGGGGGTATAAAAAACAGATATGTTTGTTTTACTCTGACCGACCTGTTACCTGTTTTTGGGCACTTCAAAATTTTCAATTTTCCCCCGTTAAATTCCATAGATGTTTTAAAGATAAGGTATCTTTTTTTTTAGGATGCTTTTCTATTTATGAATATAAGGTCTTTCTAGATAGTAATGAAAATATCAACAGATTTCTGATGATATTCATGGTTTCAAATATGACAGTTATCAATTTGTTCAATACTGTAAGGCAAAAGAAAAAAAAACCTATTGATACCTACCTACCAATCTTGATAAAAGTGGGTAGAACTACATCAAACATTTTTAAAGATGGCCAATGTTGACTAGTATAATAGTCATCTTGTAAAAAAAATCCATACATGTATATATATAAATTATTATACATTTAATCTGTAAAAAAGGGTATTTTACCCTATTTTTATAGTGAGGTAAGATGACAGTAAAGTTGAATAAAGGGGTCTATGTCTAAAACCTTGAGGTGGGGTGGGGGTAAAACATCTCTGGACATCACAGAATTTTTTGTCATTTTTTGATATGCTATGTCTTACAAAAAATAAATTTGATATTTGTCCTAGAACTTATTTTGTTGCATCAATTTCATACCTGTATTTGATTTGTATCAATTTGTTTTGGATGTTGATAATTCAGTCAGTATAGCCTTAGCAGCTGCGACTTTGGATCTCTTAGGAACTGCATCTTTTATCTGTGTTACTGCATGGTTCTCTTGTACCCCTGCTATAAAATAAGTTTTAATGTATACAATTGTTTAATATCAATGACTTAATTCAACAGACAGATTTGTTTAACCTCCCTCTCAAGAATTTTTCACTCATATGGAAACACCGGTGGAGAGCTGCAAATTTTGTCCTATGTTCGGCACTCGGGGCCATTAAGCAAGAAGGTATCTTTTTTTGAGCCAATATCTACTGTGATATTGGGCCAAGGTTTATACTGTATCATTCCAAGGACAAGTCTCCAAATCCCAAGGCGAGATTCAAACCCAAGACGTAAGGATCAACTCCTTACTTTGCGACTCTAGAGCAGACGCTCTAACCACTGTGCTATGCAGATGAATTTGAAAAGACAGAAAATTTCAAAATCCCTAAACCATGCTCTATAAATAGGAAACATACTCTCAGTCTTTAAAGTGAGAAATATGGTCATGTTAAGAGATCTGAAGTTTGTTAAATGCAGCTTCTGTAATAAATTTTTGACCTAAAGTATAATAATAACACAAGGTATCTAACTCCAAATTACAGGGAGTACCCCCTCCCTTAAAATCATGCTCATTTACACTTTAAGAGGAAATGCACGGGTAAACTTTTTACACCTATTTCTTCTACGATAATTTATCTACACACCCATATAATATGGCATGCTTGTCTCTATTTTCTTGTATCTCTGTAATCAGTGTCCAAACTCTGCTTGTTGGGTGGAAAGTCAAACTCAACCATAGAATGGTATGTACTAGTCTCGGGCAAAGAGCAAAATTAAAAAATCAGTGGTTTAAAAAATTCAATTCCATTGTTTAAATATTGAAGTGAGCAAATAGAACTTGTTTACGTCTAACTTTACCTGAAAACATTAAGATGTTTATCAGATGTAATTTTAGAAACAGATTTTTATCCAATCAAAATCTCTGTGCGGGATCAGCACAAACCGTTCCATGAGTAAGTTTTTCCACTCAGCCAGCTACCTGATTTAGTACTGAAATTTATTAATTAGTAATTTAGTACTGAAACAAGTCCCTTTGGGCAAAAAATATGAACAGAAACTCTCGTGAAATACTCAAATAGATCTAAATAGATCTTAATGCACAAAAAGATAATCCACAGACATACGAAAGGTAAAACTTTACTGAAAAATAAGTATATTAAAAAAATATTTACCCAAACAAAAGGGATGCAGCCACAAGATGACGTTAGTACCCATCTAACACTGACAAAACTCCTCCTCTACAATCAGCTGATAAAAACATTATCGTACTCGGATTCTAGAAAATTCTGTAAACAAATTAAGGCAAAAGATGATTACAAAACTATTTCATTCGGCTGAAAATAACAAGAGGCCCATGGGCCACATCGCTCACCTGAGCACTAAGGTTAGAAAAAAGTAGAAAATGGCTTTTTATTGTAAAGTTTAAATCTACCTGTGTAGTTATATGAAATCATGGATTTGTTATTTTTTAGAAAATGTTTCTTAAAAGACTTTTCCTATATATATCTTTAAAAACTTTGGTCGGCCATTTAGGCCCCGCCCTACCCATGAGGTAATATAATTTGAACAACTTTGAATCATGAATCATTTGAATTATGGTGTTGTCATTCTTGAGAAGAAGATTTTTGAAGAATTTTCCTATATATTTCTATGTAAAACTTTGGTCGGCCATTTTGGTTCCATATAAATATGATGAATTATGGCTTTGTCATTCTTGAGAAGAAGATTTTTAAAGAATTTTCCTATATATTTCTATGTAAAACTTTGGTCGGCCATTTTGTGCCCCACCCTACCCCTGGGGGTCATGATTTGAACAAACTTGAATCTACACTACCTGAGCATGCTTCCATATAAATATGATGAATTATGGCTTTGTCATTCTTGAGAAGAAGATTTTTAAAGAATTTTCCTATATATTTCTATGTAAAACTTTGGTTGGCCATTTTGGCCCCGCCCTACCCCTGGGGGTCATGATTTGAACAAACTTGAATCTACACTACCTGAGCATGCTTCCATATAAATATGATGAATTATGGCTTTGTCATTCTTGAGAAGAAGATTTTTAAAGAATTTTCCTATATATTTCTATGTAAAACTTTGTCAGCCGTTTTTGCACTATCATGATTGGAACAAACTTGAATCTACACTACCTGAGCATGCTTCCATATAAATATGATGAATTATGGCTTTGTCATTCTTGAGAAGAAGATTTTTAAAGATTTTTCCTATATATTTCTATGTAAAACTTTAGTCGGCCATTTTGGCCCCGCCCTACCCTTAGGGGTCATGATTTGAACAAACTTGAATCTACACTACCTGAGCATGCTTCCCCATAAGTTTCATCTTTCCTGGCTCTGTGGTTCTTGAGAAGAAGATTTTTAAAATATGCCACCAAATTTTCATGAATTCCCAATTATCTCCCCTTGAATAAGGGCGTGGCCCTTCATTTGAACAAACTTGAATCCCCTTCACCCAAGGATGCTTTGTGGCAAGTTTGTTGGCCCAGCGGTTCTTGAGAAGAAGTCGAAAATGTGAAAAGTTTACAGACAGACAGACGGACAGCTAGACAGACAGACGGACAGACAGACGGACGCCGGACAAAATGTGATCAGAAAAGCTCACTTGAGCTTTCAGCTCAGGTGAGCTAAAAACACCTAATTTTCCCTCAAAATAAACAAGAAACGGATGACACTCTGATTTGTTTACCTGTACTTCGATCGAAATTTTCCTGATGGACACTCGCACCCAAATTTTTATGACATCGTAAGTCGATAAACCATTCTATACTGGAACAGTTATTGAGAAGGCTTCATCTCTTTTATTCAGTATTGGTGCCGCAAAAGACTGCAAATTACATAAAAAGTGATTAGAAATTACATACAAAATGACTGACATAAAATGTTGACTACCGTATATACTCGCCTATATAGTCGGTCCGCCTATAAGTTGGTTATATTTAATAAGCGTATAGTGTCAGAGGAAATGAACTCATGCAATACCATTCATTTTATAGCTCGCCTATAAGTCGGACATAGACTTTTGGACCAAAAATTAAGTCCAAAAAATCC
This sequence comes from Saccostrea cuccullata, assembly GCF_032062105.1. Lineage (NCBI taxonomy): Eukaryota > Metazoa > Mollusca > Bivalvia > Ostreida > Ostreidae > Saccostrea > Saccostrea cuccullata. Next base: position 52,626 of record NW_026919457.1, read on the forward strand.
GACTTATAGGCGAGTATATACTAGTGTTGTTACGATAGTCGCCGACTATCGAAAAATCGTCGTTTAAAGGCCCAGATCGGCGACAATCGATTGTAAATATTATCATCGATAGATCGCTATATTTTTCATGCCGTATTTTTTAAGCTGATCAGGTTTAACTTTTATATTCACCAAAGGGACGTCACCCTAATCGGCGGTAAACAAAATGGCGAACGTGCATGGTGAAGAGGTTGACGCCTATTTATATCAATATCCTGGTGCAACACGATCTAAAGTTTTTTGGCTTTCTGAAACAGGGCGATGGGCCTCCATGCAAAAATAATTTACAGATGGACTTGGTTATTTGTAAATTGTGTAAAATGTATGCCAATAAAGATAAGTTGAAGTTCGCGGTCAAATGTCATGGAATTCTACTCGAGCTGAATTAATAAATCTAACCTTTTTAATAGTTCAAATTATCGATTATATAATCGATTGTGTTCTTCCCATTCAATTTGATAATCGATAGTAAAATTTGTCCGATTTTACAACATTAGTATATACGGTATATTATAATTATGTATCATTTATGACCGAACCGAGTTTCCATACTTTTACTTTTAACATGTTTAACAGCGATCTACTACTAAACAATAAACACAAGAAAGTAGTAATACATCGGCAAGAAATCATCAAATTATCCTTATAAATATACATACTCGAGTATAACATACAGTGACTAGATTAGTAGATGGTATAAATCTCCGAAAATGATCTGAACACAAACCACGTGCTTAACCTTACACAAAAACCAGGTCATGTTGACAAAGCAAAAATAATACTTAAAATTGCTGAAACATTTGACATTACAAGGTTTGCGTTTTAACACATGATTTCTTAGATCTTAATATTATATCAAATGAAAGTGTACTTACACTATAGGGCTACAAAGTCACAATCCAATATGCACGTGTAAAATATGGCGCTTGCCAAACTACGGGAAATAACTCTTGAAATAAACAAAACAAAAAGTTAACTCTTACATAGTTGATTCGGAGGCATTACACATTCCGCTTTTAAAGTAAAACTATTTAACATTCCCTGAAAGCTTTGCATAAACCAGAAACATGCTAAACTCAATACACAAATCCATGTCAGGCATGTATTAGGTACCCCCGGAAGTGAGGAACCCCGCGAGTTACGTGACAAGCACTTTCAGACTCTGGACCGAGTTTTCTCAGCTTTTGAAATACTTCCGGTAAAGGGAGAAGTAATTTAAAATGGAATTTAAATAAAAATAATGAAGAGAGATATCTCTTTGCAATAAAGAGATATCTCTTTTTGCTTGAGAGATATCTCTTGAAGACACTTTTGAGAGATATCTCTTTCACTTTGAGAGATATCTCTTATGATAAACTTAGAGAGATATCTCTTTTACTTAAAGAGATATCTATCAAAGTGAAAGAGATATCTCTCTAGGTGAAAAAGATATCTCTTTAGATGAAAGAGATATCTCTTTAACGTTCAAAGATATCTCTTTTCACGAAAGAGATATCTCTCAAGGAGAAAGAGATATCTCTTAAAGTAAAAGAGATATCTCTCTAAGTATAAAAGATATCTCTCTAACTTAAAGAGATATCTCTTTCTTATAGAGATATCTCTTAAAAATAAGAGATATCTCTTTAAGTTGGGAGATATCTCTATTTTTTAAGAGATATCTCTCTAAAATGAGAGATATCTCTGTAATTTGAAGATAAAGTTTATTTTCCGAATAAATAGTAAAAGGGCTTGCCATACCAAACAAATTAAATACTCTTCATTTAAAAAAAAACTTGTATGAATTTTTTATCTTCAAGTAAAGAGGATGAGTAAATACAGACCTGTATATTTTAAATTGAGACGACTTTTGTTTGTTTGTTTGACCTCTTATGATTATGTTTGGTGGCATAAGTGGATGCTCAATTCTGAGGATACATTGGCCAATTTTCTATTTTGGACGGTACAGTTAATATCCCAAGAAAAAAGAAATTACGCGTATCTTTATAGAAATAATCATCACAAAGAGTAGACAATTAAGTTTATAATAATTGTCTAACAATTAGTATGAAAATGTCAGTCATCACGATTTTAAATTGTATTTGCTGACAAGGTCATACTATCAAATAGAAAACAGGCAAAATAATACACTTAAGGGGAGTCAGACACTGTTGATATCCCTGATTCATTATCTTGTTTTTCATATTGCTTGCTTTGTTTTAGAAATCAAGGGTTGAGGGTGCATTACTTCAAAAATAGGGAAGTACGTTGACCAAAGAAAAGATGAGTTTATGTTTTTGAAATACTGTGAAGTAACTATTATTTACGAAATCAATTTTTTCAAGATTCTTCAGATTTGAATTCATCCACAGCTACAAAATTCCGCAATCGAGACAAAATTCTACTTAAGAACCCTCTCTACACTGCGGCCCCGTGGGGATCCGGGTTGGAATAGGTCCTCAGTACCCCCTTGCTTGTCGTAAAAGGCGACTAAATGGGGCGGTCCTTCGGATGAGACCGTATAAACCGAGGCCCCGTGTCACAGCAGGTGTGGCACGATAAAGATCCCTCCCTGCTCAAAGGCCGTAAGTGCCGAGTATAGGCCTAAATTTGCAGCCCTTCACCGGCAATGGTGACGTCTCCATATGAGTGAAATATTCTGGAGAGGGACGTTAAACAGTATACAATCAATCAATCTCTACACTGCGCACTTAAGAGTTCTGATTCTGTGGTATTTTTCTACGGTTAGAGTGATCTGCCCTTAGATCTAAATTTCAAGAAATGGAAATTTACAATATGATACTCAAGCTGCATCCAATTAAAGTATTATTAACATATTAAAAGGCCAAGATATATACCAAACAAAAAAAAGAAACGCATATTCAGATTAAACATAATAATCTAAGGTTTTAGTTTAAACCTTAATTTTTAAAAGTGATTTTAGAGTGTGTTGTGGTAAAAATCAAACAAGTCCTATGTCCCAAAATGACAAGGTAAGTTGATGTCATTGACGTTGCCTTCAAATTCTACAGGCAGACGTTTTAACTAATCCATATGAGCTTTGCGACCTCTCAGCGCTAGTAAATTTCCAAAGTACGGACGGCATGCACGAATACCAGCTCCTCTCTGTCTCCTGCGAACAATTAGTACACTCTATGCTGATTTTAGCAGTTTGTACAGCAGTTCTGAATCAATTGCGCAGGTGCTGAAGGGGGGTCTAACGGTTGTGCCTGGGTGTGGAAACCCGCAGACGGCCAGTTCTTGGTCTGTCATCCGTGTTCCTAGGTGGTGGAGACGTGCGTTTAATTGCTGCAAAGCCGATTGATGTACACCAAATGCAGTTGCAACTTCCTGTTGTGCAGCTCCGGTTAGTATCCTTGTTAGAGCCTTGTTGCGTTCATCTTTGTTAACGTGTAGCATTGCAGCATCAACATTGCAATCAAAGCATAAATATGGGTTTAATAGGAGTGTTTATTCTTTCCAAAATTTCATTGAAAATAGACCACCGATTTACAAGAAATCATTTAAAACACTATTTTCATAAACATGATTTATCAAGGAAAATTCAACAGTTGGGGTTGAAAAGCTCATTTTGTACTTTGAATAGGTCACAGGTATCCAATGATGAAAAAGATTGTTGTTCCATATACTTTTTCAAAATTTCTTTGATGAGTAAAACAATTTCTTTTTTTTTTGTTGAGTATATTTTTGTGTGAAATGCTATTAAAATATATAAGTCGTGATATTATACAGAAAATATTAACTTGAAATCTGTGTCCATGCAACTTTAATCAAGGTTGTTGAAATCCTTTTATTATGTGTGGGAGTCTGCTTCGGTTTAAAATTTAGCATACTCAGAACAAAGTCTTGAGTAGAGATGGAAGACGAACACAACATATACATGTGAAAAGGGAATATTCTACATAAATAAGGAAAATTGACTTAGGAAAAGCTGGAATTACCTCGTTTGTTGTACAGTTTAGTGTTAAGTTGACCCACATCCTCTATAGTCGACGTCTGCTTCGGAAATTAATTATAGAAATTAAGATTTGGCAGACTCAGTAATGTTAGCAATATACCTTCATCACCTACATACAGACTATATACGAGGGTTGTTCAATAAATAATGTCCTTGGTGCTCGGAAAGCAACAAAAACGCTTTTCAAGGATTTAGCCTTAATGATTTTACTTAAATATTTTCTTTTAATTGAAACATATGTCCGTAACATTTTTGTCCAATTTCTGATTGTTTTTAAAACGCATTTTTGAGTATTGTCCTTCGTATACTGGAATATGGCAGATCCTGAGAATTCCTTGACTTGTTTCTTTTTTCTGAATGGTGTTTTTTTAAGCTTGGAAAATGTAACAAGTGCAAGGATGAAAGATCTGGCAAATTTTCTTGGTTTGACAAAACATTAACTTTATGTTTATCCCCCAAACTATTTTACTCTTCATGGCCTGTGGTTTGGACGCTGTCATGACGAAAACTAAAGTAGTGGATTCCTGATTCTATTTCCATCTTCTCATAAATCTTTCAATTTTTTTTGCTTTCTAGACTTCTCCAGATATTGAACTGCCTCCCCGAATAAGAATTTGACCAACAAGACTCCTAATATTTAAGAAAATGACATATAAAACTATATTTGTGCTTTCAAAATTCGTTGCTTTTTTCAGACCTTGGCTGTTTTTATCAAGTGCATCTTATTGTAAATTTGTTTTGAAGGTTTAAAGCAATGAAATCAAGTTTCAATATCTGTTTGAAGTTCAGACAAACGTTATGATTAAATTCAATTTTTGATTTTTTAAAATAATTGTTTAAATATTCTTACACGCTGTTTTTTCACTCATTTTTCTAAAATAGGGTAACCATTGAGTACTAAGCTTTTTTTTTTTGACTGTTAAATGTTTCTTTAAAACAGTGTTAACTACCCCCAAAATTGATGCCTATCAATTTTGCTATGTGTCTTAAATTCAATCAAACATCATCAATTTATTTGTTGAATTTTCGCAAACATTACATTGGTTGTTGTTAAGTATTTGTCGCTAAGGACGGTACCCATTTTTGATGCCCATTATATCATTTTTGTTCATTGAAATCCACCTGCTCATGTGTCTATAAAACAGACATTAGTTGCTGTAAATTTCACATATTTCAGGGAATATTTCTTTGGGATTCTTAACGAGTTTTACAGCAGCTTTCATGAAGCGTTTAATTTAGCTCTTGTTAACTGATTCTTTACCATTTATTTTTAATGCAGTGTCTCGAATAGCCCTTGTTTTCCAGCATCTCACAATGAAACTATGTGATGAAAAGTGATCAAATAAACTAATCAATTCATTAAAGATTCATTCATGAGAGAAAGTCAAGCTTAATGTCATATGGTTTCTATATTGTATGTCATTGAGCTCAGGACATTATTTATTGTACAGCCCACGTATATCTCAGTTGATTCGATATGCAAGAGCATGCTCTACGTTTGAACAATTTCTAAAACGAGGTAAATTATTGACAAGTAAGTTGATGAAACAAGAATACCAGCAGTCTCTTTTAAAGTCATCATTTTGTAAGTTCTATGGTCGATGCAATGACCGTGTCAGCAAATACAATTTATCATTGAGACAAATGCTGACTGAAGTTTTCATACTAATTGTTATTAGTCCATTAATGTTACACTGAATTGACGACGGATTTTTCCGTTATTTTCCGATCATGACAAAGAGAACACGGCGGGTGCGACCGGTCAGCAGTGGATGCTCTCTCCTCCATGGCACCTGATCTCACCTTGTTGGGATTTAATTTCTTTTATTACTTAACTCTGCTTCCACGGGGTAAGCAACTCTAAAGCGCCTATGTCTTTTCTTGACGTTCAAACTTTTTACACAAGTTTTTTTATGGGTAAAAGACAAAATTGCATTATTATCGGCTGCCCCGTGACGTTCTAACACGTCATCGGTTTTGTCGTTTTCAACGATCTTCTCAACCTGATATCTTTTCAATAGAGCAAAATATTAAGCCATAATATGGAATACGAATCGATGTAACAATTCTAAATTTGGATTTCTCGGTTGTTTTTTGTTTTTGCTTCATTAGAGAGAATATGACTACTGACATTATTTAGTGTAGTGTTTGTAACTTATTAAATTTTGACCTGCTCTGCGATCCGATTTTTGCATTTTTATAATCTGGATAAGTTTTGAAAAACTTGTGGTATTAAAAAAATTAATATAAATCCTTTGGATTTATTGTTCAAACATTTGTACCAAATTTGGATAATCTATGACGTCAAATAAAAAAGATATCACAGTAGTCCACGAACTTTTCGAACAGCCCTCGTATAGATGAATGTCAATTTGAAGACCAAGGCAAGGGTTTCTTTTTCTCATATAAAGGTTTTTGAAAAAAAATGTTGTTCATAGGAATATAAAAACAGATCTGCTGATAAATAAGCACAATTAGTGACGATAGAAATTTCAATAGTTTATTGGCAGACCCGGACCCCGAAAACTACATAAACTCTAGCATCTTTTTGATATCAGAGTATTAATGTGTAGTTGATAACCAAAAAACATTGATTACTTAATTGTATGTTGTTTAACCTTCCTCTCGAGAATTTTTCACACATACGGAGACGCCCTCTGGAAATAATATTAAAACTAATAGTAAAGAATAAGTGTGTAATCTATTATCTAGGACAGAGAAACAATCAAGGATTACTTATATGTAATCACCGTCTTTGGAATTCGCGCTACATCACTTACAGAATAACATGCACCATATAAGTATATGTTTATTCTAGTGGAGTGCACTTTTTACATTTTTGTTGTATAATAACCATTCCCACAATCTAAATTTCAGAGCTAGGGGTTGTTATGACATGATAGTGAAATCATAAAGCTCTATTTCCTTCAAAACATTATTGAATTGGTCCAAAATCCACAGTTTTATATTTCACAGGTTCCGAGTGCAGGAAAATTCTGTTTCACGCGTAGGCGTTTTATCACATCTCCATTGATTATTTATGTAATTCAATATGATGCTGCATTTATAATAACACAAGAGATTTTACGACCGAAACTTTGGGGAACACAAGGGACTATCTAAAAATTGCTTTATTTTGAAAAAAAGTTAGCAATAACCTTTTTGCAGTGAGGTTTTTTACATAAGCATAAACATTCAAAAATGGAGACCGAACCGCTTTCGACATCACGCTGTAAAATGAAATTCTAACTCAGGGTACACAAGTTTGGTATTGGGTTTGGACCTGTTTACATCAGTTACACTCCTAGAGTCCAAAATTATTGGATCAGTAGGTATGTACAAAAATCTTTCTTCCAAAAAAAAAAAAATTCAACATATTTGTTGGCGGGATAAGAGGAATACACAGAAAAAATTTTGTGCCCTGGTATGTAAGAAATTTTTTTTAGGCAGGCCATTTTCATTTCAGTCGGTAGGGAGAGGGCAACCAAACATTTTTTTTAAAGATATGGTATAAATAAAAGCTATTTTCAATATTTTTAAATTCAAATGTGACGTCTATGCCATAATTTACAAATAATGTCATACATGTAATAAAAAAAAGAAAGATTAAAGAAAAACATATTTTGCAAAATATTTGCTCGGAGAGTAAGGGTCTGAAAGCAGACACTTTAGTAGAGTCTTATCAATACAGAAAAAAGAGGTTATATAAAACAACTCCCGCAACACATCATAACCTAATTCTTGTCAGAAAGAAAACAGATAAAGAAAGATTATTTGGGGTGCTGCCATTACTGTTATTTCAAAGTTTTGATTGATTTACGAGTTTGGAATGCAATTGGAATTTGTGTTAGAATACTCAATTACGTCATGTGCAAAAGTTTATGACATCTTCTAAATCATGTTTCTACTAAGCATCTACCAGAAATGGATGGTTAATGTCAGTCCATTATCATAAGTTTGGTAATAAACATAGCGTTTTTACTTCAAAATAGCGTTCAGGTCTCTGTCTAAAAAGTCTTTACAGATGAATCAATAGATAATTAGACATTGTAAATGACAGTAGTCAACTTCGGGGTCAACAAGAGAAAGGGAATTCTGGGAAAGTGGTCATAAACCGTCTGCAAAGCTACAAAGTGTATTATCACTTAGACACACTACTATGTTTTATATGCTAAAACCGAGGAAGCATCCAAGAAATATTAAAAAAAAAATGTTAAAATTTCATTATAAATAAATCAAGGAATTCTAGAGCAAAATAATTCAGAAGTATTAATTAGTACAAATAAAATCAAAATTGTAGTAAAGTAAAACACAAAAACAAATGAATAATTATTGAAAGATTTTTTTTTTAATTTGAAAACGAATGATTCTTTTTTTTTTTACTATGTGAATTCCACTAACGGCATTTCAGTATATTTAATTAAGCAACTAGGATGGTTGGTTCTGAGATTAGAGCATTGTCTCTTAAATGTGATTAACTAGTTAAACTTTCATGAAGAAAATTGTCATGATTTTCTGTAACCTTTTCATGTTTTGAATCCTTATGTAAGTTAGTAATTATGTAAACCTGTACTAATCAACTTTTGTCTTACTTGTAGTTATTTTCTTACTCTTTTATAGAAAAACAAAACGAATTTTGTGGTAGAGCGCACATTTTCAACAAACTGTGTAGATGCCTTTGGATTATCTTTGTCATTGATCAGTAGTGAATTCTGTACGTTTTATTTTTGTCTGTAATAAAATGTTAAAGATAATCGGCAAATCTTACTCCTACTCTAAAAAAAAAAATCAATGTTTACTATGGGGGCAGCGGAAAGTACGTTCTTGCACAACTAACATTTCATTTTCCCAAAAATATGCACAAATAGGAAACAAAAAATTTTTACACAGAGACTTCGTTGTAAAAAGAACTATCATTGCTGCAAAACCAACAGTCTCAAAATAAATCTGAATTACCGCTAGGCAAATGATAAATTGGAGATAAAAAAGTAACCCAAGATCAAAAGTTGTTGACAAACAATATATAAATGAAATATAAAATTTTTACCAATACATAAACGTTGCATATAATATTTATATAAAACTCAAACAATGTTACAGTTACCAAGTTTATTATATATAAAACACATATTGGATCATGGGGACTGACAACCGACTTACAATGCGTTAACGAAACTGATCTATCTCCAGGACAATTGGAGATAGGCAAAGTATACATGGTAACACATAAGAAGCAAACAAGTAATAAGAATGCACGACTGTTAAAATATATATACAAATGTAGTAAACAAACATACATATAGAAAACACACACATTAACCCCCGAAGAAAACTTGGGGATTATTGGTTAAAATATTATAATCAAAATAATGCTAAAAAACATCATTTTATATTTATAGGGAATAGAGAATGTAAATCTTTGCTGACATTGATTAACTGGGATCACACAATGACCATAAATCAAAGTTTTAAAAGTTCTACTGCGCTGACCCACAATTTTTTTTATTTTTTTTCTAGATACGACATCAAAGGCAATAACATTTTTGTTTTAATATCATTGTGCTTCACAATAAATAAAAACTTTTCAAAGAATTAAATTGGATAAAAATGAATAGATGTAATGTTTTTAGAAAAATTAATCGGCGAATTTATTCCCAAACCATTTTGTCAATACTGCCTGAAGAACTCTGCTTCATACCCACTGTACATGTATATAATTTCTTTCTTCTTTCTACTTACCAAAACCAACAGCTTAAAATTTTTCAACTTTGTTTTACACAACCATTTCACGCAACACGATGAACTTAAGTCCACTGGCTTTTTAATATCATGGACAGCTGTTTTTTTTTTTCAATAAAAATGGAACTCATAAATTTACTTACCTTGTTATTGGTAATTTACCAAATTACTTTGTTAAAACATTCTGATTGTACGCACAAATACTCTGAGGTTGACATGTAAAAGATGCTTGCACTTATAATTGACAATATCTATGAGGTTTTTGGAAACCAAGTTTTTCGAACAATCTATTGGAATTCTCATGCGTACTTGCACCCTCTTATTAACAGACCTATTTTTGTATTCATAAAAACAGATTGTCCAAAATCTTATACGTGAAAAGAAAAAAAAAACACTTGCTGTAGCCTTCAACCCGACATTTAGATATATTTACGACGTATTGTCAAGGCCATTTTGTTTAGTGACCCTCTCCCTACAGACTGCCTAAATGGCCGGGCTCAAAACTGTTTTGCATTTCTCTTATCCGCCATCAAATATGTTGACATTTTCTGTAAAAGATTTTCCAATCTACTCATCGACCAATAATTTTACACTGATTCGGGAGAGGGCAAACAGACATTATTTTAAAGATGGCCCAATTAACAATAGTTATTTCCATTCTTATTTCGATACGATATATCCAAGTGAACTTGATATGAAAGATACCACAGAGTCTGACACATCTGTTTGATATTGGGATATTTTACTTGAAAAAGACCTTAATGACTCGTGATAACATTAAGTATTTGATCTTCAACTTCTCAACTTCCCTTACTTATGCAGCAATATACATGTACATTCATCACTTGCATACGACTTTCATATCTCTCAACTGATTCGATACGCAAGAGCATGCTCTACATATGTTCAATTTTTAAATCGAGGAAAATTATTGAGAACAAGTTGATGAAACAATAATATCTGCTCGTCAATGACCTTGTTAGCAAATACAATTTAACATAGAATCAAATACTGACTGAAGTTTTTTCATACTAATTGTTAGGTCATTTTTTACACACTGAATTGTCGACGGATTCTGGACAAGGAGCACATGGTGGGTGTTATTGGTCGGCAGGAAGCGCTCACTACTTTATGGCACCTGATCCCACTTCTAGTATGTAAGAGGTCCGTGTTTATTCTGCTCCTATTTTGTATTGTTTAATGGACTTTTGAGCTTGAATACTGTTCGTTATCTCCAAATTTATTTATACGAATATATCTCCTTCTTAAGGAAAGCAGTTTTTAAGAAACAGGAGATACATGTATTATACTTCTTTCTTCAGTGTATATTTGTCATCAAATGTACAGTACTGAATATCTATGTCAACCTAATTTTTACTTATTTTATTAAGGGCTCTGTAAAACAATGACATTAAATGGAGTTAAGAATCGTGTAATATATAATGTGTATCCACCTAAATTCCAATAAAGACCTCTGATATCACGTCTAGAGGAAAGACTTAAATTCTGGTTCAAAATATTAGAAAATAAAAGTTATAGGTTCGCTCCTAAGCCTTTGGATAGATTTTTGTCTTGACCTCTGTTTAATATTTTTTAGTTTTATTTCTAACAATAAATTTGGATCCCCTAATGCCAATAAAAAAATTTCAGATGTAAAATGTTCTATGCTGGTCCTAAATTATATATTGAATTAATTGTCATTAATTCTTGAATTCTTTTACCATATTTTGCAAATATATTAAATATATTGTGAAGGTCAATGGAAAAAAAGTTTTAATTTAAACTTTTTGAGTAATATCTGAAATTTTACATCACAGTCCCCCAATTTTTATTTCATTTTCTGAATACTACAGTATTTAAGATAATTTTAACCATTTTCTTTATATTCCGAAAAAAAATGAAACTTTTAAATGATTTTATTGCTTTTTAAATTTTTAAAGCTAGAAAAGTAATATTTCTTGAATGCAGAAAAGTAAAATAAATGACCATGCGAAGTGATTTGAAACTATTTTTTGTAAAAATTTTAATGTGACTATTCAAGATGAAAAAAGACAATTATTCATTTCGATAAAATCATTAAAGAAAAAGTTTTGAAAAGAAAAAATGATTGATGCGAAGGACGTTATTACAGTACAAAAAGAACATTTCAATTGTTTCGTAGTGCAAAAAGAAGCGCACTGACCCCAACTTGTAATTTTGATTTATTCTATTAGGATTCGTGGGTAGATTCTAAAATTATACTTGACAAAAAATTCTCAATACTTTTGATAAGAGGGTCCAACCTCCTTTATTAACATTGTTTACACAGAACATGTCACTCATCCTTTAATTCATCGGTTTATACTACTAAATTCAATAATGGATAAATTATTAATAATGCTACCAATATCTGTATAAATCTTATACATTTGTGAACAATAAAGCAATGATAGATACTATAACATACATTTTTTATAGAACTGACCTATCAGTTATTTCTGTCCCGAATATTTATATTGTAAGGACGAATTGACGGAAGTTCTTTTGTTTGGCAAAGAACTATTCGCATGGCACCCTTTGTATTATAACGCGTTGACAATATGAGAGTTCAGCTAATTACTGCTACTTTTCTAAATTTCGGGTGCTCATTAACACAACCTTTTATTAATAAGATGGTTGGTAACTTTTACTTTTGCAGCCCATCAGTGACAATTCTGTAAGACTGCTAATTTTACTTCGTTGGTGGTTATATATGAAGCGTACGTAGTCTGTTGGCTCTGCAATATGGTCCGTTGATGATCTTTTTAGTGGTCTGTTTTGTATTTCATCATTTCTTAATTGCAAATTAATTATTAATTATGCATTACTTTTCCCGTTTCTTTTACCTTTTGTAGTCTTAGTTCACACAATAAGTAGTCTATGGTAAGAATTATAAATTACTGTCATTAAAAGTCTTTTCATTGAAACTCTTCTGCTTTCAGAAAAATACTAAGATTTTACTTGGATACAAGGATTTCGGTAAAAATACTAAGGTAATGAACATTAAATGAAGCGTAAAAAGAAACATCTTTTGACACCTTTTAACATGATTTTTTTTCGCATTTTCTGAAAATATGAAATTAGAAATGAATATTTTATACATTTTTTTAATATTACTTTTTCAAAAATTAAAATTTTGATGATTGAAATCTGGAAAAGGTAGTAAGCAAATGTGAATTATCATAATCGTGCAGAAAACACCAATATTACATAAATTTATTTAAAAAATACATCATTATGATCAGACTGCTGCATTCTTAGAAAATACCAATTCCATTAAGGACGAACTCTTTGTGATATGGTAATATGCTTTTCTCCATGTCCTATCCATTTTAAACACAATTTAAACACGATTAGACATGCTACAAAGCCTTTGATGAGAACCCATAGAATTCACTTCAAAGGTTAGCAAGAAATGATAAGAAGCATTAGAAGAGGGATGAACTGTATTAAGCAACACGTAATAGAAAGGTGGGTGTCGCTCCATACAAATGCTTCCTTGACGTCGTCTTTCATTAAACTCAGTAGTAGAATCCTCAGTCATTAGTGGCGAGGTTAGAAGGCTTCAGTGCAAAAGAGAAAGTAATGGCGCTCACTTCCTTATAGAGGCCGTGTCTCCGTCTCATCTAATACAACACGAAACCTTAATATGACTTCTTTGCATGAGCATTTCCTGAAATTATTCGGGTTGTTTCTTTAAAATATTCCCAAGGTAAACATCGGTAGAGACTTTTAACAATTATGTTACACAGAAATTAATGACGTTTACCATTTGGTTGTCTGGTTATACACGCAACAAAGAAAAGAGACAAAGGGTAAGATTTTATGCAAAGTTCAACAGCAAAATCACGTCTTACGTCGCATAGTTTTGAAATAAAATAGATATTTCAGAAGGGAAATATTACGATTTTAATTTAGTTATTGGCGTAATGTACACAATATATAGTTTATATAAAACTCAAACAATGTTACAGTTACCAATTTTAAATTGTTATAAACTAAACACATATTGGATCATGGGGACCGACAACTGACATACAATGCGTTAATGAAACTGATCTCCAGGACAATTGGAGATAGGCAAAGTATACATGGTAACACATAAAAAACAAAAAAATAATAAGAAATGCAGCATATGGAGAATAATTTAGTTACACAGGGAACGAATTAAGAATAAAACGAAACTGACAAAAAGAATACATTTTTATCTAAGAGGCAATGTCTAGCAGACTTTTGCGATACAATGCATTCCCTTGACAATTTATTAACTACAAAATGTGGCAGAATAAAACCGTCCATGTTGGATTGAGGGAGAGGAGAGCTGGTAAACCAATATAACATAACTCCATTTTTGACTGTGAATAGCGACGTAAGAGAAAATTCAGACATCTTGTTGACGTCAGAGCAACGCTCTCTGTGAGCTGGTGAATGCATACATTTTACTGAAATCCCAGTGCTGTTTGGAAACTAAATAAACGCGTCAATTCCAGAGACTAGTGCAGTATCAGAAAAATCTAAAGAAAAATAGCCTTCCATCCCAAGAGATGAGAACGTAGATTTGAAGACTTCACGGGCAAAATGCGTGACTTTCGTGCAATACTCACATTTGTACAAAGAACTGGTCTTTTCTTCACGATTTCCTGTAAAATAATTCTTGAGGCAGAACTCAGAGCCAGAAGTATAGCATTGTAGCAATCTTCCTGAAGACCATTCAAGGTAAGGTTAATACATTTATCATTTGTATGATAATAGTTTTTAGATGAAAATTGCTGGGTTTTTTTGTTGTCTAAAGTCTCATCATTTGGTTATTTCTTTTACAACATGCACTAATCTTAAAAGCTCAGTAATTAATCATCTTAGGAAAAATTGTAGTAATATATTGACGTTAATGCATAATATTGGACTAGGACCTTATTTAGTGGGACCAAATACTTTTTTTCTTACAAACTTACACCATTTTTTATACTAGCCTTAACAATTTGGACAAATTGATTCGAATTATTTTTAAGAAAGCGTACGTTTTCTTTTTTTCCCTTCCTCAACTAATCAAACTTATATGAGAGAGAGGGAGAAAAAAAAATCGAAAACAATTTTTTCCCTCTTGCACAGGAGAGTAATTAGTGATAAAAAATCCTAAAGGGCCCTAAAAGTGATGGGATAATGTATTTTTTCCAGAATCAATACAAGTAATGAATATAACGCTCACCCTATCCTTTGTAAGCCTAGGTCTTGTCTGGCTAACTAATGATTGGCAAGAACTTAACATCAGCTGGGGTGAAATAAGCGGAATAAAAGAGAGATAAATCCGGGAGCTTAATTCTAAGCTACATGTCCTTTGCCTGGATTTGTTAATTAAAGTTCTGGTCGCCAGAATATTGGATAATAAATTCATATTTTTAATATCTTAACATTGTGAAGTCTCGGATATCGTTTTTTACTTGTTGTCGTCTAAAAAGATAGACATATTCTATTATAATTTATTCAAAACAATAAAACGTATTACTAAAAATGAAGTACTGTCATATAAACATTCCTGCAGGTAGCTGAACTGGTCTAGCAAACAACTATTTTTTCCATAAAGGTGACAATTGAATCATTAATTGAGTCTAACCTATATACGTATAAATGACTAAACCTTTGCTTTTATTTCATCAATTGAAAGAACAACAAATATGCTTATAAATAATGAAAATAAATATATGAATACATATCAACAACTATAAAATTTCAATTATTATTTTCAATTTTAATGATATACGGAAATAACAAACAGTATTCAAACCCAAAGTCCAAAGGCAAGTGACTTACCAAACGCAGACCTTCAAAAGCATTAAAAGTGGAAACAGTTTCGAATTACATTAATCTATCCAGGTGTCCTTAAATCAAAAGATAATTCATTTCGATGAATTAGTTCTTATCATAGTTTTTGTAAAAAAAAGTTTTTCTTCCTTATTTCTTTTGACAGCCATTTATGATTTTCACTATAAAAATTGGAGATCATGAATAACAATTTTACCACCTTCATTATTCAAAAACTTTTAAATTAATCGATCTTAAAAAAAAACTGCAAGAAATACATTTCTGTGAACGGACATAAAACAAATACCATACTAGATATTTCAGAGGAAGGATCAGGTGATTAGAGGGGTAATCATCCAACTTGTCGTAAGCTATATATATTGATCAGTTAGATGGAATAATCTGTAGTCAAATACATAGACGTAACAATTTGTAAGAAACATTTTTGTTAAAATAGTATGATTAGTTTCACCGGTATTTGCGAACAAGACATTCTAAGGAACAGAAAAATTTCAAACTGAGCATTTTAATGGAGGTTAAATCAACTTATTTGTTAGTTGTCTGCCCAAGTATACAAATTGATGGTACCCAGAGCATTCTCTTGATTAATGAATAGTTTAGGAGTAATGAATACCATATTCAGGTGCTTGTAACTACATAAAAAGAAAAGTTGACAACTGGAAAAGTTGAAGTCAAAAACAGATTGTTAGCAGACCTGATCAAATAAATTTAGATATTTGTCAATGACAAACCCAGCATCCTTAATATTACCCTCAGAAAACTTACTGGTAAGAAGGATATGGAGATAACGAACAGTATTCAATCTCAAAGTCCATAAAAAAAATACAAAATAAGAGCAGAGCAAACACGGACCCCCGAAACATCAGAGGTGGGATCAGGTGCCATGGAGGAGTGAGCATCCCCTGCCGACCGGTCACATCCGCAGTGTGCTCCTTGTCATGATCAGGAATTAATGGAAAAAAATCCGTCGTCAATTCAGTGTATAAATAATGGACTAACAATTGGTATGAAAAACGTCAGTCAGCATTTGACTCGATGATAAATTGTATTTGCTGACAAGGTCATTGTATCGACCATAGAACTTACGAAATGATGACTTTAAACGAGACTGCTGATATTCTTGTTTCATCAACTTGCTTGTCAATAATTTACCTCGTTTTAGAAATTGTTCATACGTAGAGCATGCTCTTGCGTATCGAATCAACTGAGATATATATACTCCGTATGCAGGTGATGAAGGTATATTGCTGCATAAGCAAGGGAAGTTGACGATAGAAAAGTTAAAGTGATCACGTTTATCATATAGCTTGGTTGTTAGATTACCATAAGTGTCTTTTTCAAGTAAACTATCCAAGTATGAAGCAGAAGTGTCGGACTCTGTGGTATCTTTTATCTCAAGCTCACCAGGATATATCGTATCGACGTAGGAATGGAAATTATCATTATTAATTGACAATACGTCGTCGATATATCTAAATGTCGAGTTGAAGGCCACAGCAATTGTTTTCTTCTTTTCACGCATAAGATTTTGCATAAATTCTGCTTCATATGAATATAAAAATAAGTCTGCTAATAACTAAGTGCAATTTATACCCATGGGAATTCCAATAGATTGTTGGAAGACCTGGTCTCCAAAAACAACATATGTATTGGTAATCAGAAACTCAAGCATCTTCTTGATGTCAACTTCAGAGTACTTATGTGTGCATTCAGAATCTGTTTTAACAAAATAATTTTGAAAATGACCAATGACGAGGTAAGTAAATTTACAATTTCCATTTTTATTGAAGAAGCAGCTGTCAATGATATTAAAAAGCCTGGATTTTAATTTGTCGTGGGGAACTGTTGTGTATAAAGTTGAAAAGTCGTTAAGTTTTTAAGCTGTTGATTTTTGTAAAGTCTTGTGATTTGAAATTGTCCAAAAGTTCTTTAGAATTTTTAAGTATCCACATCTGATTCACACCACTTCTTGAATATACAGTTGCACAGTACTCTTGGAGATTTTCCTTCACTACTGTCAATATCTTAGTGAGGAGTAACGAAAGAGGCTTGGTTGAACATTTACTGGAACCTGCAATGTACCTTTGTTTGTAAGGATTCTTATGAAGTTTCGGAATCCAGTATATATAACGTAGTTCAAATTCATTTTGGCTCTGTGGAATATTAAAAGTATTCAAAACTGACAGGTGATTTTGAAGAATTTCTTCCTTAGAAAGGGAAGTATGAGTATAAGTAGGATTACCACTTGTAGAATTAAATCCAAGTTCTTCTAGAATGCAATTTATATAATGAGCCTTACAAACGAAGACAATGTTGTTCCCTGCTTTGTCGGCAGGGACCAGTACTTGCTGATCATGTAATCTATCTAATTCTTTTTTCACTTCTGGTAAGTGTCGAATCAAAGTAATTTTAACAGAATAATTTTGTATATGACAAATCACAAGATATGAACATTTCCGAGATCCATATTTAGTGAAGAAGTACATGTAGTGTAGAAAAGTAATACGTTTGATGTTACTCTCTTTTGAAAAGAAAATTGAGTTAACATTTTCTAAAGATCTTGAAAATTCATCTTTAGTTTATACCTTCTCTCGAATATACTGTAATGCAGTTTAATGAGTGTGTGTACAGCAGTTCATATTTTTTGTGAGTGGTAAAAATAGGGGCTTCTTAGAGAAGTTGCTGAACCAGGCAATGTATCTTTGTTTTTCAATGATTTTTTAGGAATGTTAAATAGGTAAAGTAGATCGAATTCACTTTAGTTGACTGAAATATTAACAATTAGACTGAGATGTGATTTTGAAGAAATTTACCCTTGGGGAGAAATTGATCTGTGAGTATATGTTTGATTTCCAGATTTAGCATTAAATTCAAGTTCTTCTAAAATACAGATGTAATAATATGCCTTACAAATAAAGGCGATATTGATACAAACATGACTTAAATCCTTTCATAGTGTTCATGTGGTCTTGCTAATTCTTTTATAACTCCAAATACTGTAAATACAATGGCTTTTACGTCTGTATACCATACCAAATGAATGAATCTTACCACATTGTCTACAGATAGGCTATCAGATAATGCTGCTAATATGTATATGCCTTTCTACAATATTTTCTTTTGCATTGGCCCTCTACAATATCAATATCTAATATAGTTTTTCTAGAATATCATTTTATTCTATTGTTTTTTTTAAATGATTTTCTTTTGGTATTGTCACTCTAGATCTGCAATGTCAGTTCATATTGCCTAGTTTCAATATTATTTCGTATTCCCCTATCTACAGTATCATTTTGTATTTAAAAAGGTATTTTGCAGTAAAAATTGTATTCGATAATTTCCAGGTGTAAGAAATATAGTTTTCTGACAATATTACAGTATAAGCATAGGCTTACTGAGTATATAGCTGTCATGTAGTTTTTCACCAGTAATATTGTAATAGGGTATTTTAATGTAATAGTATAATATAAGTTATCCGTCAATATAACGGTTATATAGTTTATCTGACAATATACTGATGTATCGCCCATCTGATAAAAGAACTGTAATAGAGCTTGTCTCATTTTATTGTAATGCTTTAGACTTTTATATCCTTACTATTGTGAATTTCAATGAAACTTTAAAGTAATGGCCTTAACATTCATCTGTACTATAATAAAATTAGTAAACATAAATCATTTTAAATAATCATACTTGATTTAACTCAGATACTGTAGCGTAGCGAACTTCCCTATATTGCAATACGGTTCATGTGACATTAGAATTGTTCTGTTCTGTAATATTACTTTTCCTTTCATAGTATTATCATAACTCATTGGATTCGATTGTCAACAATTGTAATGTATTTCGAATAAAAAATCATATTGTTTTAAGGAGAGAAAAGTAACGTATCTCAAGTAAAAACAGCAAATGACACCTAGTTTCATTGTGCATGCATTAATTTGAGTTTGTTTTAAAATCTTTGATTCTATTTATTATTAATATGTTGACTCTTTTTCTTTGATTCTGACTTATTTGTAGACGAAATAAATGTTTATTTTCAAATATTCGTTTTGTTTCTTTCCTGTTTCTTTTTTATTTTTTGGTCAAAATGCGCCGGGATCAAGAATTTGAAGAACATTTGAAATCTGCTTCTTGAACGAAACTTTATAATGGTTCACGTGCATCATTCATCTTTAAACAGTTCTCGTTTCTTTTTCCATATATGTTCTAAATTCATCAAATAATTTACATAAAACTCATTGTGCGAATGCAAATTAAATTTTATTTTCAAATATCATTAAAATAAGTACAAGAAGTAATATTATGGAAGTTGTCGTCACTATCAAGCTTTGCATCATTTTGCAGAACATTCAGTATATTTAATTTTCTAACAGGAGTCAAAACGTTTATTGATAATAGGATACAAGAGTAATATAACATACGGAAATATTCCTTTGGGTCTGATGATCTTAAGCCAAAATACATTTGATATTTCTACTTTGACGTAACTGAAATGCAACTCTGTGAACAAAGTAATTACACAAACAACATCAGCCGAACAACGTGATATGGATGACCTCAGAGGATGTTCTGTTGTCTCTGAATCAAAATGGTGTCAGTGAAATCTCGCGAGAATTTTTAAATTACGTAATGTTGATTCAAACGCATCTTTTTCCGCTATTCTATTATTATTGTCTAGGAATTTATTTGGTCTCTGTTTGCCCTTAACTTTGATCTCTTTATCTTTTCATTTGAGAGTCGACTCTTATTCTTTCATTAAAAAAAAACACGATTACGTAGACTGATTGTGGTAACTCTACAGATACCGTAGGAATAACAAGGCAGGACTTTGGATTATAACATGAAACTCTATTTTGGTTCTCTGTTTCCCTTCTTTTTGGTGCGTTTTTGATTTTAATCAAGCCTTTAATATGCATTATCTGCATGAGTACTACGTGGGTAATCTTTAGCATTAACGAAGAAAAATCTTCATTAGTGCCTGCGAGGGCAATTTCAAACGGTCTTCTTGTGAATTATTATTTGAAAAACTCGTATCATGTTATATGGAAAGTGAAAGTCGGTGTCTGCAAGATTCTGATAAAAAATAAAACACACAAGTTCAAAGACTGAACATTTGTTTAATCTCTGTAATTCCCCAACGAACTTTCCTTATCATAACTCATAAGGGTGTTAAAACTTTGCAATTCTCTCTCTCTCTCTACAGATAATATTACGACAATTTCGCCTTGATGTTAAAGTAAAGTCATTTGATACATAACTAAACTCAAGATTTTCATGGACATTCTTGACTGTTTCCTTTTATTGTTAAATCATAATGTGCTTGTTTTTAAAATCTATTTAAGAGTACCGAGTGTACATTCCCAAAAGAAGGAAAATACTAGTAAATCAAATATAAAACGTTGGTCATATAAGAGTCCTTAAACAACAGTAAAAGACAATCGTGGTCCTCTTTTGATAACTATGTCAGAATTAGTCATAGGGACTAGAAACTTGCTTAATAACCTGTTCCCTCTCAAAACCGTATCCTTAAGTTCAGATTGTGCACTATCACAAATTAACCACAAAAATCCCGAGCCTAATTTTCACCAGGGATGATCCTAGTCTATACAGTATGATCATTTTAGTAGATTTAATTAGCGTGTCGTCAATAATTGATATTT
Source organism: Saccostrea cuccullata (assembly GCF_032062105.1). NCBI lineage: Eukaryota > Metazoa > Mollusca > Bivalvia > Ostreida > Ostreidae > Saccostrea > Saccostrea cuccullata. The sequence goes on from NW_026919457.1 coordinate 73,860, forward strand.
CCCAGGTGCCTTTTGCCAGAGATATCAGGATTAAAGAATGCTTAATTATGATTAGGGGGAAAATCAATTCAACTTTGTGGTCTAAGGTTTAAAGATATGCCGTTTGGTACCTGTAGACTTAAGGACTCTTTATGTAAAACAAGGTTATTTTCTTTAGAATGTATGCCTTACTTCAGTAGGATTCTTCCTCTTTCGATTGTGTTGATGACGTCAACGGAAGTATAGATTTTCTTAACATCTTCATATAATTCTTTCATTTCAGGTAAAAACTTCTATCAAACCCGGAAGTTCATTTGCTCTGTTAAAAACATAAATTACAATATTAGAATTTGTTTGAATGAAAAAACAGTATTAAAGAATCTTTGAAAACCTTGACGCTAATGCATTTGTCGTTATTTAACAAAATCCTAAATGCTACTGTTAAAAAAAGAGAAATGAACAGAAAACAATAACACATTCATAAAAATTGAAAGAAAATATTACAAAAAATATGTAGAAAAGTACATATAAGAACAATTTTATAAATATCTCTATTATTTTGTAGAATGTAATGCTATAAGAATCAAAATGTATAATGGGCATAATAAATACATAAAGGTTAGAATCAAAGAATTATGTACAAAGGTCATCTACCCTTCACATTCGCAATAACATGCAAGAAGTTTCGTCAAACAAAGGACCAATTATTATAAAAATGACCAAGTAACACGAAATCTGACAGATGTTGGGGGGTTGTTGGGGTTAATTCAGAACGAGACTACGTGTCAGCAAAATGAATGGTGGAATCTTGTCAGGCATAACAAACTCCATTTTCTCCCATTATCTTTTTGCAAGTTACATCCTGAAATATGCGTTTATCTTTCTAAAGAAATATTGCTTTAGTGTACACAGTTTTTACAAATACAAACATCTCTGACATACATATACTTTCAATAGGCTAATGATGAATTTTATAAAGTAGATTGAAAATTTTAACCTGGTTAAATTTGTGCAGTGGCAGCAAATGTTTTATGTAACAACTTTTGATATCTAGTACATTATTCTGTGGAATTAAATAATCTTCTAATTTTATTTCCTTTAAAATGATAAAAAAAAACAAACTCTGTTAATAATTTACATATATTCACTTCAGAATAAATAAATATTTTTGAAAAAGTACCTAATATCAACCTTAATTCTTCATTTATTCCATGCTTTTTGGACGGAGAAAAAGTTGTGGATCAGTCATAGTAAGGAAATAAATTTAATTCAAGACTTGGAACACAAAAACACAAATATTGACACTTTTTATTAGTAAACAATCATATTTCACCGTGAATTAAATATCATTCCCTTGAAATACTGAACGTAAAATTAAAGATTGACAGTGTTTATCAAACCACAGTTTTTTTTTCCTGATACAATATGTAATTTATGTAATTGACACCACAAAGAAGCTGTAATCTTAGCAGTCTTTAACCCTTTGAAAGACGATTTGCGATGCTCTTTTTGTTTAACACAAGTATTTTAATAAAGTCCTGGCATATATTTGACTGTAATTTGTAAACCAGTTTACCGGGCTATGTCTTCAGCATATGAGATAAGTTTTTTTTTAGGTATGTTTAATTTGGATTTTCATGTAACGACTGTATACTTTTCTCGAAGAACAGCACCATATTAGAAGAAAAACAAGAAAATTATCATAAAGGAAATTCTGGAAGAAAATTAATTAAATTGCTTTTTAATCAGCCAGAAATAATCTAATGTAATCTTTAACTTACATAAGGTTCTTTAATACATCATGATTTCCCGCACGACAATTTGATTTAAAAGCTTGATTGGCACCAGCAACACAATATCTGAAGAACTTGGTTTATTTGAGAAACATAAATCACACTAAGGTTTCTTGTATGAAGTGTTAATGCATAAAAATTACATTTGATGTGTTTTTCTACTCAACCAACTATGAAATTGATTTGAATGTCATTTTCGTGTACATTCACGCGTAGAAATATACATTACTTTTCTATAGTCAACTTCCCTTACTTATGCAGCAATATACCCTCATCAACTGCATACGGAGTTTATATATCTCAGTTGATTCGATACGCAAGAGCATGCTCTACGTATTAATATTTCCATTTCTAATTTTTCTCTCTGTGATAACTCTTTGAAAGTAATTTCTTGATAATTCTACCGGAATGTAAATTAGGCAGGTCAATAGGTCAGGAGCTAAGGAGGCCTAATATGCATGCAAATCTCGTGCGCATCTGTCTCTGAGTCTGACGCTAAGAAGGCCAAATATGCATGAAAATCTCGTGCGGCTGCCGTTGTGTTTGACGTCAGTGTGCGAGGACTATTGAAATTGGGATGGGAATCCTAGTGTAATTTAAATCTATGTCTGCATCTTTAGAGTCTAAATGTACAATCTTATTTCTCAATGAAATGGAAATATAAGGAATCACTGTCTAGTTAGCATAGTATGCAAGGGACATCAACAATAGTGGGAAACATGGGATAATTTATGCATAACGGGCTTCGCCAGTTATGCAAATTATCCCATGTTTCCCACTATTGTTGATGCCCTGGCATACTATGCTAACTAGACAGTGATTCCTTAAATAATTTAGAAAATGAGGTAAATTATTGATAAACAAGTTGATGAAACAAGAATATCAGCAGTCTCGTTTAAAGTCATCATTTTGTAGTTTATGGTCGATACAATGATGTTGTCAGCAAATACAGTTTACCATTGAGTCAAATGCTGACTGACGTTTTTCATACTAATTGTTAGTCCATTATTTACACACTGAATTGACGACGGATTTTTCCGTTATTTCCCGATAATGACAAGGAGCACACGGCGGGTGTGACCGGTCGGCAGGGGATGCTCACTCCTACATGACACCTGATCCCACCTCTGATGTTTTGGAGGCCCGTATTTGCTCTGCTCCTATTTTGTATTGTTTTATGGACTATGATATTGAATACTGTTCGTTATCTCCATATCCTTTTTAGTGAAACTCGGGGTTAAGTGACATCACAATACTTTTCTTTCAGCGTTTCTCTGTTTTGCATGAAATACAAATAAATTGAAGACTTCTCCAAAATAAACAAATATAAATTATTTTAATTTCGATCAGAAGAGTTTTGTTTATTAGCAATAAAATATTCTGCGAAATCGTTCATAATGGTGTTCCTTCATATTATTTTGTGCCTAAATTTAAAAAAAAATGGGAGAACTAGACGTCATTAAGATCCAGAATAGAATTTTTATTTTAAAATTCTATGCATACCAAAAAAAGGGTCTATTTAAACATTTAATGACATATTACAAACGCATAAAAGAAGTTTACATTAAAATTTGAATAGCAACGATTTTGATAATCAGAGATATCTTTCTTTTCCTTTTTAAATTGATTTGAACATGTGAGCCTAAGTCTTGCAATGGCACTAAAACTTTTTCTATATATTTTGTCTGATATGCAAATAAAATAAATTTGAAAAAAAAGAATTAAATGTCTGCTCCGTTATCTAATTCTGTTGCAGAAATCATTAAAATAAAAATCATAGATATCTAATGTGGCAGCCTCTATTTGGTACATATGAGAACGCGAGGTTGGAATTTGAATGACCATGTCAAGTCGCAGAATAATTTAGCATATGCTTACTTTTTTAAGAAAATGAAATTTAACTTAACTCTAATACCAATGTTTTCCACTTTTGATACATAGAATTCAAATGAATCTGGATTTGAATTCACCTTTGGTAATAGTATATATAGCACCCCCCCCCCACTATTGTTTCTTACACTCTTGGGTTCCGTCACTTACAATGTTTTAAATTCTACAAAAAAAAACCTCAAACAATCAGACAATTTTGTAAAAGCAACGAAACCAAAATGACTCGGAAGATCAGAACAATGGTTCCAAAGATACAAAATAAATTAATGACTCGTTGCTATGGTAACCTTACTCACCCACGCAATATCGTACTTATGTAACTTTTTTATAGATTAAATTTGATTACACCGTTTCAGTAATTAAAAAATCAACTCAGAGTCGTATAGGCCTACGTAAGCATTTTAAATATTTTTTTTAAAGTTTTCTGTATAAGCGTGCTACGTGTACACTGGAAAGTCAATTTTCTTTCAGAGGAAAAGGCTTAGGGTATACGGTCAAGTCAAAATTGGCAGCGTTTCCATGACAAGTTACAAGATATTGACAGAGAATGTTGCAGCCGTAAATCAAATAATTGAGTTAATCAAAAATAATGATGGAATTCCCCAACGGATGATGTGCGAATTAGTGATGGACCGCTACATATAAGGATTCCGTGCTAGACCTTTCTCTGTCGTTCGCGCGTCAAGACAGTCCGGGATTATTTGATTTATCAGATAGACTTGAAATCTGTCGATATTCATTTTGATACCAAACAGTTTCGTATTTTTTGGCCAAACCGGAGTCAAAGGGGTCGCTGTTCTTTGGGAGCTTGGCTTCAGTTAACTTGGTGCATACGCTTAATGGGTTCAGCATTAGTAACAAATTGTTCATGATTACCGCACTATAAGCGTGCGTACCTATTGATCAATAAATGGAAATGTCAGGAAATGTTGTATTAATCTTGAAGAAACTTCTTTATTAGGATAGAAATAACGAACCTATAGACTGAAATGTATGTGACTGAAGAAAGTGGGATAACTTTGAGGATCAATTAAGTTTCTCTATTACTATTTTTAACTTTAATTGAATAGCCTAAGGACTGCAACTGAAGGGGCGGTGACCAGACACATTGGTATACTTAAATTAAAGTATGACGCACTTACAGGGGTTAAGATATAGTGTATTAGCATATATATCCCAAAATACCAATGCAAAAATCCTTATCTTGGTTCAATAAAATCTGATATTGCGCACATTCCGATACAAACTGTTTATGATTCATGTAACATTATATATTAACGAGCCTCTCTCATGAAAAAACGGGATTTTTATTCTGGGGAGGAAGCTATTCTTGGCTGCAGACTACATTTCTTTTTTCCCCTTCAAACATCGTTTGTCCATTAATCTTTCCTTGACGTTTTCTGGACCAATCAATCCGTCTTGCCTCTCCTCTGGGATCTGGGAAATATTGATTGTCTGTTCCATTGCCAGTATTTAACGTGATGGAATTGCAGTGAGGGCTAAAGTCACGTGATGATGGAGCAGAGAAGTCACGTGATTTTCAAATTTATTGTGTTTTATATCGATTGCTAGCAATTAAAACACCATTATCATACTTGTTCAAAGCCGTCGGAAGTAAAGTACTCTAAATGCGATCTTTAAAAGTAACAATTTCCTCGACAATTGTCGGTGGTAATCGTCTTAAGATAAAATATCACCATTTAGCAAATGACTGTGTTTGCAGTATAAAGAAACTATTTGGTAAAAAACCATTTTCAAATGAAATCAGATAGTAAGTAGTTCACTAATGACCGTAGTTCATGGCGTTTTAGCCGTGAGGCTATCAATAAGATGAAGCAAATTTCCGAGGTGTCACGAAGCAAAAACATCTTCAGACGCGACAATTCAAATGTTTCAAACAGGTTTTAGAGTTTACATTCACACATTCGTTCTTAATAGACAAATGCTTATGAATGAGGATCTACAAATATATATTTTCATTCTATATGTCTTCAAAATAATTTGCCACTTTTAAATATTTTTGATATTCCCAAAATTCAAAATGAATATAATTCGCCACACCTATACTGGATTCCTAAACTTCATAAGATAACTTACAGAGATACTTAGCGGGTTCTAGAAAATGCTCTACCAAACATATTTCTGTACTCCCCACAAAATTAACAGAAGTGAATGAGAAATACCAGGACTACTGTTCAACTACTTGTTCAAGTTGTCTCAATAAGATGTGGATACTTAAAAACACCAAGGAACTTTTAGAAAATTTGAAATCACAAAATTTTACCAAAAATCCAAAACATCAATACATACAATTTTTAAAAACTTTGTTCTACCATTCTCCATTATAGATTAAAATTCAGATTTTGACATAGACTTTGTCGATAAAAAAAATTAAACTTGTGAATAAACTTATTACATATATATGTCATTGACCATTTACAAAATTATCCCGTTTAAAACGTTCCGGTTACTCAAAAGTACTTCAGAAATGATAATAAAAACATGTTTGTTTCTGATTGACTGTATTATGTCGTTTTGGAGGTCTTCTAACAATATTTCGAAACTCAATTGGGTACCATTTAGACCTATTCTAAGAAGACCAATTTTTCTATTCATATGAAGCAGAATTTATTTTAAAAAAAAAAACTCATACATGAGAAGAAAAAACACTTTATGTAACGTTCAATTCGACAGTGTGAGACTTATATATTGACGGTGTATTATTAACAATAGTTAATAAATAATCATAATAAATATTCATATGTCGACTCGATATATTCCACTGAACTTGAGATCAGAGATACCATAGAGTCGAAAAGATCTGTTTCATATTTGGATAGCTTAAAAGAAAAAAGACCTTGATGATAAAATAACGAGAAACCGTTTTACTCCAACTTTTGATTCGTCTACATCCCTAACTCATGCAACAATATACCCTTATCAACTGCGTCTGGAGTATGTCTTCCAGATGAGCATGCTTTACATACGGTCAATTTCTAAAAGAAGTAAGCTATTGACAAACAAATGATAAAACAAGAAAATCAACAGCCTCGTTTGAAGCCATCATTTCGCAATTTCTATGTCTGATTCAATGACAAATACAACATATGATTAGTCGAATGCTGACAGACATTTATAATCCCAATTGTTATTCCATTATTTACACATTGAATGGTCTACGGATTTTTCCGCGTTCCCGATCATGACAAGGAGCACACAGCGGGTATGACCAGTCTGCAGGGAGATGCTAACTTCTCCATGGCACCTGATCCCACCTCTGATATTTCAGTGTTTCCTCTGCTAAGTCTGTTCCCACTCTGTTTCAATGGAATTTTGAGCTTGAATGCTATTTCATATCCCCATAATTAATGTAAATGTATTTTTTCCTAATTTTTTAATCAAGAGTGTTGAAGGCCCCGGATTTCAAAACAACACTGGCGGGGAGGTCAAAGTAATAATTTTATTTTAACACGTACAAGTGCAACGTCCAAATAGAAAAAATTAAAATCGAGTAACATTACGACAGTAAATTGCTCTTCCTTTAATTTTGCTATACACATGTATATGTGTACGTGTGCGGTGTGTAACATTTAAACGGGCATCTGTTAAAGTTTTATTAGATTAATAGTAATAATTATTATAAATCAATTAATAATTATTAATATGATTATCTTTATCATTATTCTTATAATATAGAAAATTTAATCAAGTATCAAACCAAAAAAATCAAAAAAATTAATGTAAATATAAGTATGAAACTGCAGATTTTTAACTTGCTAGCACAGCTGACCGTGTAACGACACGGTAAAAGTTTTAATGCTTAGGGATAAAATATAACACAAGCAATGTTTCCTTTAAATATCAAAAAATCGTTGTTAAAATAGGTGACTCTCTCACTACCGAGTGTAGAAGTGATACCATCTTTTCATCAAAACAAGTTTGTATAACCAAATCATATAGATGTATGTTGAAGAAAACTGAGAAATTTTAACTCTACAGTTACAATGTAATTTTTGAAAAATCGTAGAAATAAATGGTTTGTAATTTTGAAGCTTCTAGGAACATTTTCGGGAGTCTACATTTAAATTCAATTTGAATTTCCTCAATTAGGTATGCTCACTCCTCATGGCACATGATTCCATTTACTTTTGATGTTTTGGAGGTCCGTGTTTGCTCTGCTATTTTGTATTGTTTAATGGACTTTTGAGCTTGAATACTGTTCGCTATCTCGATATTTCATTGAAAGAATATAATTTTTGTTACCATAGGAACATGTTCTAGGAACATTTCCACGAATCTTCAATTTTACAAAAATTGATTTCCTTGATTGGATTTTTTTGCAATAATTTGGTTTTTGTTGCTAATAGTTTCTATGAACATTTTCAGGAGTTAACATTTTTGCACAAGTAAAGTTAGATTTTTTTGTTGAAAGAATATGGTTTTTGATACTTTACAGTTTCTATGAAAATTTTCAGAAGCCTGCATTTTTACACATATAACACTTCTGAAAAGAAGAAGGGAAAACTTGTTTGTGGTATTTATAGATCTTTAAGTGTCATTATATAAAAATAAAACAAAAGATCAAATAAGGTGTACTGTGTTCCCGGTATATAAAATTGCTTTAATGTTAAAATTTAAATAAAAAATATTTCCCATAAGCCTTTATCTATTATTAAAAAAAAAGAAATTTTAATTTTCATAATGCTGTTTAACTGGGTAACTTACACAAAATTTATGTTTGATATCTCAAAGCATGTCTTCTCTAAGTCCAGGACAAATCAAAGAATCTTAGAAAGGGAGAAGTTAATAAGTACACTTTGCAGACTGACATGCATTTTCACGTTATGCAGATCATAACTGATTGATGAGAAGCACACACGAAACACAACACAACAATAAATAATTTTACATGCTTAATATTTTAAGAATACTTAGAACCATTTTTTATTTTTAAAAAAAAGTGATTTACAAGGGGGGGGGGTAAGCTAAGACGAAAGTGATGTGTTTGATAGTACAATTTCAAACAAATGTATTTTTCTTCGAGACGAAATATTTTCACTATTGCATATTTCATTATGATTAAAGGTAGTAAATGCAGAATGTGAGGGGATGCGGAGGCTTGAACCCCCTTGAACTGTATTATCAGTAAAATACTTTTATACATTAATTTACAGTTTCAACCTTGCTCCTTGCTCAAACAAACAATTTTCTTTGACTTTTTAAAATAAAAAAAATTCAAATGATGCAATATAATCAATTCGACATCCTGTATAAGAAGAATTGAAAGAGATATATTTTTTTGAGAACTTTGTTCAAGTAATGAATAATTCCAGACTGAAGAAAACTGTTCTCTTATGCATCTCAAATATATTTATTGTATCCCAATAAAAAAAAATATTTTACTCAATATGGAACTTATCTTGTTAACGATGTTAAGACCTTAACACTGTTATACATGTACCTAGTTTAATAATGATTACTTACGTATAGTATCTAAATTGTAAATTTAAGAGCAAATCTCTGATTTAAAAGTCAACTTATTGTATTCAAAAAGCAAGATACGATTAGATGGGTCAGGTTAGTTCACGTTAAGCAATCATACTAACGAATACAAATATTTTCTTCATTGAAATTAAAGACTTTAATTGTTTTCATGATTTTCAGATAATGAAAGGGTATTGAATATATTATCCTTTTTAACATGTGTAAGTTGCCTACACTTAATGAATAATTTAGAAAATGTTTCCAATTTCAAAGGGATCAGAGGTCGGGATAATTAATCGGGTGTGTTTGAGTGTACAATATGATGCTGACAAGTTCTGCTTTAACAATGAGACAACCTGTGGTTTTCATTTCGATCTCGGTGTCTGTGATGTATAATGCATTCAATCATCTGGCAATGGAAAACAATCTGTGTTAGAAAAAAATCTGTAATTCTAATAAATTTGCAATAATTACTATAAGCATTTGGTTGTTTCTTAACTCTCTCTTTTTTTTTTTTTGGTATAACAGATGGTTCAAACCCTTTTATGCCAGATGGTATACCAAATAATTTCAGCCCGAGGGAATTTGAAGCATGTACTGGCTGTATATAAGTTAATAAAATATTTATCCAACAAACGTGTTAATTCTGTGTGAACGGGTGGCCAATCGGATTAGGCGCTCCAGCCCGCGTGGACCCGATCGATGAAGATCTACACAAAATCTCCGAAAATTGTCAGAAAACAAGAGAATTATAATTTTTGCCTCGATCTGGTTTGCCTGTTCTTCTGATATCGATAATTATAAAAAGCTAGGGAATTGTTACTGTCCATTGTAGTTGTCGAAGGAGCTTCTTTGGTCAAAGGGACTCAAAAAAAAAAATTTCCCACTCCTTTCACCGAAAGGAAATTTAGATTGCACATAAGTACTGTTGTGGAGTTTAAGGAACCTGTGTTCATTAATAATTTTGCATTTTTCGCCATATTTGCATTGTTAAAAGTTGCATTTTTGGAATTTGGAATTCGATTTGCAAAATATGCAGGGAAATTAAAGGTATGTATAACTTTGTATTTAAATGTTATAGAAAAAAATCTACCATTAAAAACGCTTACTAAAACATACCTGATCATTCGATGACGCAATGATTAAAAAAGAAATAAACCTACATTCCTTAATCAATTGATTTCGGAGCCCATATATGAAGTAAATGATTCAATATAACCCACGATATGCAGTGTATGGTTTTCTTTCTTGAATTAATGAAGTCAATTTCACCCTTTCTCGTTGCATATGAATTTTGTAATAAGGACTTAACAATCTTTTATCCTTCTTGTGAAGTGAAATATTGTTGTACTAAAAAGAATACTCATATGATCAAACTTATTTTCAAAATACCGTGTGTTATATTCTTTTTTCATTCTAAATCATTTGAAATACGACACAATTTCTAAATTGAAATAAAGATACTGACACTTTGGCAACTAAATAAAGTAAAACTTTGTACATTCTATTAAGATGAAACCTTATCGAAGACATAAACGCGTGTAATTCAAGAGACAACTCTGCTCTCCTGAGACACCAGTCTTTATGCAATTCTTCATTCAGGCCACTAAAATCCGAATATCGACCCGGTCTGTTCCGGAATCTCAATTGTCATTGGTTGTTTCACAAATTTCTGCGAACTCTTACAAGGGCAAGACCAAGAATGAACGCAGGTCTTTTGCCGAAGAGAGCAGAGTTGTTCTGGAAATCAAACCAAAGACATTGCCGTCTAGATCTGATGTAGAGATTGTAGGCCGTTCGGAATGGATCGGGAGATTTTCGCCGTGTCCTTAATCGTATGTTACATGTAATAAGATTGATCAAACCAAAGTCGAAAGGCATTTGCTCAAAAAGTCCTTCTTTTTAATTCTGATTAATTTTGAATATTTTTTTTTTTAATTCTAACGAAAATTTTTTATTTCATCTATTAATGGGCATGATTAAAAGTCGTCTTTCATCTCTTTCAGGGTTACTTGAGGATATGTGTTCTCTAGTAAAGGTAAGTTTTAAACATATCGTCGTAAAAGCATCTGGATGTTTGTAGCCATTACAAAGTACAAAGTATTTGACTTTATTTCCTTTTGAAAAACCTTAAAAGGATTCGGGTTTTTTTCAGTAGCGAGAATCACGAAAAAGAAGTCGTCTGCAAAATGATAATGACAGGACATCTTTCTGTCTTTATTATTGCAAAGCCAATAGTTAATTTCATACATTGCGTGTATTCTGATTTTACTTTATGGCCCTATTTCCATGAAATATTAATAGCGTGAATTTTCTCAATATTTTAACCAAATTTTCTGACGGGCAAGAAGTTTTGAGAACCTCTTGCGCACAGATGTTTTTGAAGCAAAGACAATGGTTCGTTAGTGCACGTGCGCTCAATGACTTTTGATTATATTCTCTAAAGCACAAAGTCCATCTCGTAGCCAAAGCCCCTGCAGATGGAATTGTTGCCACAGCGACCAAATTAATGAATATCGATGCCTAGGCTTTACGTACAAGATATTGGCTTCATATAACGGGATGTGTGGTAAATACATGAATTCTCTTTTTGAAGAGTGAGGGTATCGGACAGTGTTACAAACAGTTTTTCAAATATTGTGCATGTACAGATCATGGATATTATGAAATATTATAAAATCCAAAATATATTATAATTATCAAAATACCAATTTAAAATTGCTCCAAAACAAATTACACAATATTAATTTTCTTATAAATAAAACTCATCAATGTTTGTTAATCTTTGTATACCTCGGATTATTATATGTTTAATTTGACAATATGTACTTACGAAACTCTGTTCACAGTTTTCCTGTAAAAAAAAGCTGAAAAAAAAAATCATATAAATTTAATTGAAAGTATGATCATTAAAACATATTCAAAGTATAATTTAATCATAGAAATATTTAATCATGAAAAATTATTTAATACGTAGACTATAAGATTTTGACAGAAAAGCACGATACGTGTTTATTAAAACATTTCTTCATTTTCAATTTTGACATATCTCCGTTGAAAATTTCTTCTAATTACGTTAATGGCACTCGGCTTGGCTTTCTTTGGTAGGCGATTTGTTGGTCGTAAAATCCGGCTTACATTGATGGTGCCAATAAATCGCCCCGCATCGTAGTCAGCTATGTGTCTAATAGATAAAGGGGAAATTTTCCAATTTCCGTTGTAAATTTCTAATTATTCGTGATATTTCGTAGTTTTATAGTCCGTGTTCGATAAAGCAGACATTCGTATATCGCCAATTCGCAGATTCACGATGTAATTCGAACGAATCAATCGTGTAATTAATGTGAGTCATCTTCATCACATTTCATTGATAAAGCCTGAAGAGAATCAAATTAAAAAAACGTTTGCAGGACACCGACTCTGTATGACCCCAGGTCAAATCATCGCGAAGTTATAATCGGACTGGGAAATTGAAATGTAGCTCTGCATTTTATTATTAATTTTTTAAACGGAATGTAATAAATTCTTTCTTATAAAATATGCCATCTGTAAATGTAACTTGAAGGATTTTTTTCTACATAAGTAGTATCAATACTGGATACATACATCTACGCTGTATCATCATGGGGTGGAAAAAGGTATTTGTTCTTATAACCTTTCTGTTGTCTGCCCTCTGTGTAACCGCGTTGAGCTGAATGCCATTAGTGTCATCAACCTCCATACTCATTAATCGAACCCTGTCATTAATCCCCCAATCCAATCGCCGGCTTCCATTACAGCCGCGGCTTTCATGGGGGTATAAGTCCGCGTCAACTTCCGATTCAGCAGTTCTACAAGATCGTATAAGAGCATTTTAAATCTTTATAGATACATTTGATAGAATAACTTCAATTTATTAGACTTGAGGAGAAAAAGGAAATTTATTAATTAAAACTTTTCTTTAATATATGTACATATTTATACTTAATAACGTATTTTTTTTCTTTTACATGCGAATTTTAAATAAAGATTAAGAAATGGTAATTGCTGTGGTTTTCTAATATATATCGGAATTTATGCCTTGGATATAATGAATTTGAAAAATTCACTGGAACAAAATATAATGCATGTGCAAGTGTATTATAAGATTATATATACATGTTTTAAAAGTTGTAACCCAATTATGTTCAACATACTTGGTATCCACACAGGGAAGACGCTGAATTTGTCAAAATAAATGAGGAACAAAAAATATTTTGTGATTTTGGAGGGAAGATTTTCAAGTAAAAAAGAATTGAAATATCTCTTGATATCCTTTTCAAAAGTATTTTCTGTTCTCATTGAAGTTTTAATGAATATAAATCATAACTTCACATTCTAAAAATGAAATTATCAAATAAAATATTTCGTTCTTGCTAGAAACCAAGAATTTTGTACTGCGTATTGTCAGTTTAATTAATGATATATCACTATTATCATTTTATTAAATGTACTGGAGATAATAATGAATAATACCGCATAGTTTGAGTTACTCTCACGAGATTTTAAAATATTGCATAAATTTGCCCGTATTACGTCAAACGTGTTTTTTTTTTTTGCAATCGATTTCTGGAGTAATAAGACAGCGCAATGAATTAAGCATGAAATATCCTTAAAATGGTCAAATGACTGCCTCGTTTGAATAATGTTTTTTTATTTTGTCTTAAATCTTCTGACAGTAGTGTTTTCGTTTTAAAAGATGTATACGTCAAAGAAAAATTAATGGTTACCAAAAGAAAAAAAATCAGTTCATTAACATTGTCAATTTGTGAAAAAGAGAAGAAACTCATTTGTGTAGGGATTTTCATATCATTTTTCGAAAATAATTCCAAATTGAAATTGTCATTTAAAATGCTTTGTGGTGTAAACGAGAAAATACAATAGAAATGGATAAATCATGATTTACATGTACCAATCGTAGTACCAATGCGAAGGATTTTTATATAGAAATACGTGTACACACGCGTAACTAGTACATATAGTATTTGAAATCAGACACATATATTATTGCCCATTCCCCAGATTAGGGACAAATGAGTTAAGAGTTTAAACTACACATTGTCTTGAGTATGTTTTAGATGCAGGTGTAAATACAGGCCGTTCAAGGATAAAAGAGATCTCTTTTACGTGATATTAAATAATTCGCACCAAACGTCAATATAATGACGAAATCAAATTATAATTCTCACCAAACGTCAACATTGTGACGAAATCCCATCGTTGAGGGTCGTAGAAAATTGGTCTCCAGGTATTCGATAATTCTCGACATTATAACACTCCGTAATAAAGAAATAAACAACACAGGGGATGATTTGTGTAATTTTCACCATCAGCGAATTCCCCTTCAGAGATGACGTAAAATTGAGACCCACCCTGTCAATTAAGATGACATTGAAACAGAACAAAAAGTCTCCCAGAAATCAATCTCGCTGACAAAGTACTGTTAATTAGAGCAATATATATTTACATTATGATCTTTCAGAATATACCTTAGAACATGAATGGTGTTTGATTGGCATAGGTGTAGATATCCACACTGGGGTTCATATTGCACAGTTCTGGATTGATACTTCAGGTGAGTTTCTTTTTCTTTTTTTTCATCGCCTACAAAAATTCAGTTTTGCATTGAGTTATTTCGTGGATTTTGGTGGTATTGTCATTTATTTAACCTAGTGAAAGTATAGAAATCGGGGCTCATGAAAATGAATATCTTATTGAAAACATAAAAGAAAAAAAGGTCACAGTCAAGGCGTTGTTTTACCAGTCCTCCATTTGCTTGAAAAAGAAAGTCGTCAAAAAACTGACAGTTTGTCAGAGAATTTTCATTGTCTCATAATATTAACTTTTGAAGCACTTGTATGTATGTCATACTTACTATTTAGCGGACTTATAGCAATACAGGTATTTTATAGGTGATATCACTGTAGATATCAGTTGTTTTAATCTTTGGTGTTAAGTTTGCGTTTTCCTTGAAACAAGAGAGATGGACATCAATAGAGTTTACAGATATTGCCTCGAAAAGATTTTTTTCTCTTCATAATCAAAAGGACGTAAATTAATGTTCTATTGTGGAAGAATATTACGATATTTTTTCCTCGACTATGTTAACATACCCGGGTATTTAAGAAGTTATGAACGGATAGTTTTTTTTTAAATCTAACAATAGATAGAATTATTTCAGGAAGTACATGTACATGGTGCCCCAGAGAAAAATCATTTAAATATTAAATATATTTGATATTCATTTAATTGAATTGAATGAGCGTATTGTAAAAAAAGATGTTAATGAAACAAAATTCATAAAACAAGATGTAATTAGAAATAGCGATCGCCAAAACAAAACAAAACTAGTTCTAATTGTAACGGGGACCGTTACAGATGTTCCCCAAACGCTCCCCAACTCCCTTTTTGTGCAAATTTCCTTTAAAACTTTTTTCAATATGCTTAGTATCGCAGGATTTCATAAAAGAATTTTAAAAGCTACAAATGTACAATGATAACAACTTTTTCTCATTTAACGCATTGTTCGCAAACGCACGTGCATGCACATGCAAGGTGATCATGACATGTTGTCTAAACCATTAACATATCTTTATATTCCAGAAATCAATAAAAAGTCATAAAAATATAAATTTTATCGTTTTTCAAACATATTGTTCATTTTACGCATTACGTGTGCGCATGTGCATGCAAGCACGTCCTTGCATTCAATTTTGATAGCAATATCATGTAGGAATCCACAATACCTATTCATACTCTAAACTTCATCCTGTTTTGTTGAGAAACAAGAAAGATATAGGCATGTAAAGTTCCAGCCAATCAGATTGCAGCACACGTGGATTTATGTGCTTTCATGATAATTTTTATATATCATGCGGTAGATCTTCATAATATGTGACTAAGTTCAAAATTTCAAAGGATTATGACGTAAAACAAGAAAGATATTGAGACTTTAGTTTCAGCCAATCAGAGCAAAGTGCACGTGCATGCGCGTAAGATCTTGCAATTTTGACCATGTCATCTTGTCCATACTTTTACTATATTCATGCATTGTGAGTTTCAAAAATTTCCATCAAGAAATAGAAAAGTTACGGCTTCATCCATATCTTAGTAATTTCACATGTTGCACGTGCGCGCTCTTGCCAGCACACGCGCATGTACGTGCTTTCATGAAAATTATTATATATCTTGCTGTAGATCTTCATATTGTGTGACTAAGTTCAAAATTTCAAAGGATTATGACGAAAAACAAGAAAGATATTGAGACTTTAGTTTCAGCCAATCAGAGCGAAGCGCACGTGCATGCGCGTGAGATCTTGCTATTTTGACCATGTCAATACGTCTATAATACTAATATATACTTATATTATGAGAATCAAAGCATATAATCAAAAAATAGAAAAGTTACGGCTGTATCTATTATTTTGGTAATTTCACGCATTGCACGTGCGCGCTCTTCCAAGCACGTGCGCGCAAAATGACCTTCGTTCCGCAAATCTACATTACATGCCTACTGACCCTAAAAAGGTTTCACCTAGGTCGGGCGTGTAGTTTACAAGATCATTCGCGGAAAAGATTTTCCCAGGAAGAAGAAAAATAATAATAACTAGAAACTCTTGTTGCTACAGCAACAAAGAAGGTCTTCCGTTCTCCTCTATTAATCTGTATGCAGGATGTTTTTTTCTATTTTAAAAAACACAGACATATAATAAACTAGTAGACTAATTGTTCAGTGAACAATTATCGGCCTTTCTACCTTTTTAAGCATTTCAATATCATTTGGGCTGAAAAAAGTAGAAAAAAAAGCAAGAAAAAAAAATAAAACAGGAAAATTCTCATTTCTCTACTAGGATTTTAGATCGGGCTCGCAGTTGGTATAAATATACTCTAAACAGACTTCCTGGATTATACGAGTCGACTCGGGGACAACCATAATTTCATTGATCACGCAAAGAGAGCACGTTCAAAACATTGTAACACTTTCCTAGGTGTATATAAGAGCTTGAATGAGATTGTTTTCGAGTTAAAATGTAAGGGGTAGGGTCTGATTAAAATTACGATATACCTAATAATATGAATAACATGCATTTGATCTGCGCATCAAGACGGAAGCGTAAGTGAAAAGGTTGTGAAATGTCCCCTGTGTACCTGCATCATATGTGCATTATACATGTATAAAAGAGATGTTTGAAAATATCCGATTTGAGTTGTTTTATGTTTGAAATGGATGGTGATAAATTATTTAAGAGCATGTGAGAAACATGAGCGAGAGATGCAAGGCAGTTTGTAATTATGGAAAAGGAAAACAGAGAATCGGGTTAGGGTTTTAACATTCCTGACCGAAATAGGCATGAAATTCAATGTAAGTAGCATAAATAAAATTCCAAACATGTAATTCTAGATGGGAAACACAGGGAAGAAACGTGTATTTCTTTTTACTATGCTGAAAGTCGCTATTTCTTGGGATTGTGTTATTCTAGAAAAAAAAATCAAATTTCAAATGAAATCAAGATTCATTCTACTAATATTAAATCCATATAAAATTGAAATAAATTTCAAACACTAAAGAAAGCAAGAGTATTTAGTATTAAAATGTCGTAATAGAGCAGGAGAATCGAATGATATTAACAAAAATTGCAGAAATAGCCAATACGGGCTTTAATTAATTTTTATGTTCAGCAATACAAAATTTCAGACAGAAAAAA
Source organism: Saccostrea cuccullata (assembly GCF_032062105.1). Lineage (NCBI taxonomy): Eukaryota > Metazoa > Mollusca > Bivalvia > Ostreida > Ostreidae > Saccostrea > Saccostrea cuccullata. The sequence goes on from NW_026919457.1 coordinate 91,729, forward strand.
AAAATGCAGATTTTGCCGATTTTCACTAGAATTTCATTATATTTTAGAGACTCACCTTAAAACTCTCAGGACACTTTCTTTAAGGTCTTTTCTTGCTTTTACTCCGAATCTTATGTCGATATACTTGTCGTTTGACTTGTAAACATTTTCTCTATACTGCTGTTGAATTTTTTTCAAGAAAGGAGGGGGGGGGGATATAAACATTTGTTAGAGTAAGAGTTGCAAATACCTCAACGACATTAAACTTGATTATGACCTTTGGATCAATAGGGGGTCATTTATCAAGGTCAAGGTCATCCAAAAAAGAAAGAGAGATAAACTTGAGATTAACACTTGAAGCTGAATCTAGATAAAGGTAATGAATATTTCTTTATTACTATTTGAGTAAGGTGTCAAAGGTCAAGGTCAAATATCAAGGTCAAAGGTCAAAGTCATTTGGATTTTATGGTTAAATCGACAAGTTCTATAGTTTTCCAATGACCTTGACCTACTCTTAAAGGTCTAAGGTCAAAACACCTCATGCAGTTGTGAGTCATGGACATTTTCTCTACACCACGCCGTTCAAAGCGAGGTAACTGCAATTAATCTAAGCTATCTAAATTGCGTAGAAATTGATTTGGTAGGGAAAAATCGCTATTTCCTAGATTCATTCAATTAATATTCAATGTAAATAAAATTGAAATAAACTCTGCATACAAAGGAGATCAAGAATACTTGGTATTAACATTTTGTATTTGAGCAGGAGAATTGAATGTTATTGACAAAAAGTGAAGAAATACACAATACAAGCTTTAATTAATTTTCATGCTCATCAGCACCTAAATTTCAGACAGAAAAAAATGTAGTTGTTTCCGATACTCATTAGAATTTCATTATATACTTCAGAGACTCACTGTTAAACACTCAGGACACTTTCTTTGATGTGACTTCTACTGCAATCTTTAAATTTCATGTCGATCTGTGGTGTCGTTTAAACTGTAGAAAATTTTTCTAGATTCCTATTGATTAAAAAAAAAGGGGGGGGGGTATATAAGCATTTGTTAAAGTGAGAGATGTAAACATCCCCAGGACTCAAGCTTGATTGTGACCTTTGGGTCAATGCGGTCGAAGGTCAAGGTCATTTATCGAGGTCAAAGGTCAAGGTCATTCAAAAACCTTTTAAACTCGACTTTAATACTTGGAGCTGTATCACGCTAAATATAAAAAAAATAACTCTCGGGTAAGGGTCAAGGTCAAACATCTAACTCAAAGGTCAAGGTCATGTGGCATATGTAAGCAATTTAAATACTTTTCCAATGACCTTGACCTTTGGTGTTGTTTTATTTCTTATAATTGGAAGTTTTCGTTGTTTTTGTTTTTTTTATTTATTTTTGGTGGAACTGACATATTTCAAAACTTCTAATTAGATGCAATAAAGTAATGAAAAAAAAATTGGAAAGAGAAAAGTTGGAGTTTTCGATATTTCAAATCACATCCTGTGACGACCGGAAGTGACGGCGGAGACATTTATCCCTATATCTGTTGTTCACTCTTCAAGGTTTATTATTCATATAAGTTAAGTGTCTTGATGTGTTACCATAACCAAGATCTAGCTATGTTAACTACTCAGTTTGAGGATAGGAAATCATGAGACCGGAAATCATTTTTTAACAGATATTTGTAGTTATTCTAGACATTTGCAGTCTGAATTACATGTTCTAAAATCATTTGAAATACTCTTTCTATAAAAGATATTGATGGGATAGTATGAAACTCAATTTATGCAGTTTTTCTCTCATAACCGGAAGTTGCCGTTTTTGATTCTGGTGGGACGGACACATATCAGAACAACCAATAAGATGCAATAATGTGATGCTGAGAAGTATTCCAAAAAGAAAAGCTGAAATTTCTGATTTCTTTGATCACTTCCTGTGACGACCGGAAATGACGGCGAACGATCTTAACCCTTATGAGTTTCTTTACTTATGAAGATCTATTACTCATTCAAGTTTGGCGTCTCCATCTCTTAACGTTTTCGAGATCTCTTTGTGATAACTTCTCATATTGAGGACAGAAAATCACGCGACCGGAAGTGAATTTTACAAAGATAATTGAGGTTACTGTAGACATAAGCAGTCTATATAACATATCTAAAAATCATTACAAATACTTTATGTATAAAAAATATTTATGGGAAAGAAAAATACTAAAATTATGTAGTTTTTCTCTTATAACCGGAAGTTGTCGTTTTAGTTTCCGGTGGGACTGATATATTTCAAAAATACAAATAAGATGTTATAATGTGATGCAAAAAATGTTTCATGCAAGAAAAGTAAAAAATTTTGATTTTTGGATCACTTCCTGTGACGACCGGAAGTGACGGAGGACGATCTTATCCCAACTGAATTTGCCTACTTATCAAGATCTACCACTTATATAAGTTTGGTGCCTTAATCTCTTATCGTTTACGAGATCTAGCTATGATAACTTCTCATTTTGAGGACAGAAAATCACGCGACCGGAAGTGAATTTTACAAAGATATTTGACGTTACAGTAGACATCTGCAGTCTGAATAACATATCCAAAAATCATTTCAAATACGTTACGTATAAAAAATATTTATGGGAGAGAAAAATACTGAAAATATGCAGTTTTTCTCGTATAACCGGAAGTTGTCGTTTTTGTTTCCGGTGGGACTGATATATTTGGAAACTACAAATAAGATGCTATAATGTGATGCAAAAAAAGTTTCAAAAAAGAAAAGTTGAAATTTTCGATTTCTTTGATCACTTCCTGTGACGACCGGAAGTGACGGCAGACAACCTTACCCCGATTGGTTTTGCCTACTTATCAAGATCTATTAATCATATAAGTTTGATGTCTTAATCTCTTACCGTTTCTGAGATATGACTCGGACAAAACTTTTTTGAAAAAAGCGGAAATCGGACATATCTGACGACCGGAAGTGACTTTTGAAAAACTGAAAACTGCATCTGAAAGATATTTTTACTCTCCATCATCCCTGAAAATTTCATGAGAATCTGTCCAGTCATCTCTGAGAAATCGTCAAAACAAAAAGGCAAAAAAATAATAATAATAATAATAAAAAGAAAAAACAGTAGAATCACTATAAGGTCTTCCGTCTGAAACGGAAGACCTTAATAATAATAATAACTAGATGCGATCTCGTTGCGAGCAACGAGTATGTCTTCCGTCCGTTATCTGATGAAATAAGACCTGTGTTGGGATAATTACGTTGTCAAAAAAGCACAACAATTCTTCAAAATATGTTTAGAAACACAAAAAATGTAGGATCAATCCATTCCAATCAACTTCCAATTCTTCTTATTCATTTCCGGTTCGACCGTTCGCGCTCAAAACAACTTTCAACTTTACATCAAGCATGCAGTAATCATCCCTGAAAGTTTCGATGGAAAATACTCATTTTAAGACAATTTCCTGTTTTTACAAAAAATGGTACGCATTCTTGAAATCTCGATAACGAACAATTACATTCATTAGAAAATGTGAGAAGAAATCGCTATATTTAAACCACTTCAGGATTATAACGGAAGTGTCGACGGAAAAAAATGAAAAATTAAAAAATTAAAAGTATGCATATTGTTTGGAACATCATTTTGATCATCTTTTGTTCAATATTGCTTATCAAAATATTCACGCTTTTCGAGACATAAAGCGTCAAAGATTTAGCATTCTAGCCCCTTGTGACCCTTTATTATATAACATATGATCAAATTTTTAGTATATATTGTTGCAAATTGTTAAGTTGAATATCTTTGCTTCAGTAATGTATCACAAAATATTGTTCATTAAAAAGTTAAAGACGAGAGACTTTATGCCCCTAATTTGAAGGGCTAACCCCATTTTCTTGATATTAAATAAAAGGTCTTACTATATTGCACATTTTTTATTATACATGTCTTAACAAAATATTAACAAGTAAAAAGATATAAAAGAAAACGTATCAATTTTGCGAGATGCGTATGAGCCTATTTTTCGAGCCCAGGTGAGCGTCGATGCCTTTTTACCTGGAAAGCTCTATATGCAAAATGTCACATCTACTATCCTTCCTCTACCTTCACTGAAAATCTCAAGTCGATATCTTAAGTCGTTTAGGAGGAGATCTCAGGACAAGCCGACCCTCTAAAAATCAGAAAATCGTCCATATCTCACGACCGGAAGTGACGTCATCAACGACGAAAATTTCCGACAAGGTTCAGATGAATATCTATCAGATCTGAAAGTTTGATGAAAATCGACCGAGCCGTTTTTGAGAAATCGCGTGCACAAAATCGGTAAGAAAAATAATAATAATAGGGAAAAAGAAACCGAACGAAAACAATAAGGTCTTCCGTTGGAGACGGAAGACCTTAATAAGAAACAGAGTAAAAACAATATGTTCCCCAACTTCGTTTGGGGAACATAAAAAATCAAATAATACTGTAGGTCTGATGTGGTTATCTTTAAAATTACTCTTAAACCTGAAATAAAAAATTATCTAATTAACTAATTTACTTTCATGAATATTTGCACAGTTCATCCAGTATATTGATCATGTTTGTTGGCTTTTCTCACTTCGAAATTTGAAAAAGTAGATGGTATTCCTGTTGCTGTACCCAATCAACCGCAGAGCATATTATTTCAGGTCGGGATCGATAAACACATCGTCCATCCATCCCCTTACCAATTTAATTCGCTCACAGAGGAAAAATAAAGTAGCACTGTCGTGGAATTAATGTCATATTATTGTCCTATCCCATTATAAGACAGAGTTCACCTATGTTTTATGAGTCTCTGACATCGACCTGTGCTTACAGAAATGGAGGCAATCAATTTGAACTTTTGAAATAGGATTAATTCTGATCGTTAACACACTGAGGGTTCATTCAAACCAACTCGGCTTTTTAAAAGAAGTGAACGAAGCTTTGGTGTTTTATATATACATGTAAATTATTGTATTTGTTTGTTGATACAATTTTCGATAAAACATCTGATCGCTCCTTTCCTATAAATTTTGTTATGCAAAGAAAAAAATGTTCACTTGGAATCTAAAAATTGATTGCACATTCAGTCATGTTTAGCATCTAATTTGTACATGTATGCTGATTTTTTAACTCTGAAATATGAAATTGAATCTAAGAATCAACTGAATTATTTCTGAAGCTTATATATGTATACAACATCTCATGAGCTCGAGGTATCAACTTTTTGAAACCTAGACTGTTTATGGATTTCTTCTAATAGGTGGAGCTAGTCTTGTAGCCAAAAAAAGTGTTATGTTGGCTTTTATGTTATCTTTTATATTCAGCTTCCGTATGAAACTCTCTTCAACACTATAAGCTGTATTAAAGTTAAATATCAAAGGATGACCTGGTATAACTCAGTATCAACAAGTATTGATGATATGTCACACAGTTAAATTTAATTCTTCAGTAAATTCTATCGAATGAAGCTGGCTGCATTCCCATTGCTTTCATGAAGTTTTTATTCATTTTAATCTATCTTCAGGAAAATGTTAAAATGAATTAAGTATGAAATACAAAAAAGTCAAATAATTGAATGTACAATGTTCAGGAATTGATTACTGTCGTCATCACAGTTAAAAAATTGTAAAAATACAACAACTGATTTCGCAAATGTGGCCTTCTTGTAAACCACGGCTTTATCCCCGGGCTTAGGATAAGCTAGAAACAATAACTTCAAACAGGAAACGCCGAGGTCTCCCGAGAATACCTCGGAACTCAGATTCCATTAAATGTAACAAGGATTCCTTTGCGCCTGCAGATCGATATGGCGAATGAAACATCTTCATAGCTCAAGGACAAGAGCAATGCTATCGTATGCAACAAAGGCTAACAAATAGTTTTTTTAAAAAAAACTGATAGAGCGACTCAGGCTAGATTTCTATCAAATGTTCTTTTTGAAAACATCTCTTGGAACTTCAGTCCTTTTAATGCAGTCATGGTATACGTGTAAAAATGTTTCTTCAGCTACACCCACACGCTACATTTATTATTTATGAGTGTGTCGGAATGGCATTGCGATACGGTGCTGAGGCATGAAAATAAAACATTGATTTTGCATTTTATAACATCAGACTCTTCGAATGACAGAACAATTCGTCGAACAATATAGAGGAGATATTTATGCAAAGACCTGCTTAAAGACGAAGTCCTTGCGTCTTTTGCGTCTGCAATGTCTTGAATAAGCGCTTAATATGTGCCAGCAGGGTTCTGAATATAAAATACGAGTATATTTTAACATAAAGGCTGTCAAAAGGTATGTTGCATTATTATGATAGGCCGAGAGACTGAGATATCTTTATTCTGTTTCTTTCATGAAAATAATATAGACCATAAGTATATTTTAAATCCTGCATGAAAAATTTGATTGGTTGATTGGGTCGCATTAGCATGCATTGCGTAGCAAGTTCTTGGATGTTAGTTTAATCAGACCTCTTGTAGTTTGATTAGATACGAATGATATTTATAGAAATATAATGGCTACAATCCTGAAGAATATTAATATTCCAACCCCTAAAACTGCTGTGTTTAGCTAAATATATTAATTTCATTTTCTTCGCCGAAAAAAATCTTAATAAGGAAGAAACCTGGTGATATTTGCGCAAAATTTAAAAAGTATCACGTATATCAAACCAATTTAACGCTAAAGAAATTGTTGATTGGCTTTGGAAATGGTTAAGGCATTTGCTCAGAAGCATGTATAACTTTGAGTCATCTCAAGGGGTTTTGATGTGGGCCTGAGATATGGATTGGAATAATGGGAGATCATCAGATATCACCGTCATAAATTTTAGACCTCTTTGAAAATTGAAGATTAAAAATAGAGATGTTGTGGCCAAATTTGATACTTTGAATAGGAAAACCATCAGATATCAGAAACGAATTTGTTAATGATTCATCTCAATTAATACTCGGTGTAAAAATCGATCTGAGAGACAAACGATTAACCTGAAACATAATTACGAGAGCAAATATTGGATGCTCTTGGTTACTTGGCAGAAGCAAGTGTTGCTCGACGAACCGAACTGCAAGATCTTGTCAGCAACTAGATAGGTCTATTAGCAAATTTACTGAAGTGTCAAATTTGCGCTCTCGGTGTAACGATTTGAATATTCTTGGACTTTAGGGTGTAAACACTAATGGAATTTCGCCCGTAAAAGGTAAATATATCCATGCTTTTAGGTATGTGCATTATATTATCATTCAGTGCTGAAAGTGATACACGATGTTTTTCCCTGTATTGGCGAAAGTGAAAGTAATGTAATCAATTGTAAACATGAACGCCTACTCCGTCCCCCTGCAAGCAAATACTCTATCACTACATGTTTCAGAATATTGTTTTTTTTTAGCAAAAATGTTGGCGATTGCTAGTAAATAATACGGCAAAATTTCCACATCAAATCTTGCCCTTCTCTTCTTGATATACATTATCAAAAAATGCAAAGCTATACATGTATACTGGGGTTGGGGTCATTATTCTGTTGTTTTTTTTTATCATTGTTTTAGTTCAATTAAACCACCAAAGAGAAATATATATTTTTAGAGCATTCAGAACTCGATAGCTCTTCTTACGTATTTCTGTTCAATTCTATTCATCTTTTCCTCGTTGTACGAGGAACTACTGTTTTAGGGCGATTTCACTTCCGCTGACGACAACCGTAATGCATTCTCATCAGTCTGAAACTATGTCGTTTTTTTCCAAACATGTATTCATTCTTCTTTTTTAAGTTAAAGGCTCATTTCACATATTTCCATATCACTGTTATGTTTTTTCTCACTGACGTCATCAAAAATGAAGATGTTTTAAGGGTTTCTTGTCAACCTGAAATCAGAGTCAACGGTACATTAGACAAGTGACAATAATTTATTAATTACATGAATTATTAGAAACCTTAATGGCCTCTGCTACTCGAAAAGCCACTTAACTTTAATTGTTTGTCTGCAATCAGGTGTATACTTCTGATATTCAGCTGTATCAGTTTGTAGTTCAGCACTACACATATACTCAGAGAATGTGTGTGTTCTAAAATCAAACTTATCAAAGATTATAATTTCTATATATAAAGCAACAATATTGTTTTATCAAAATGACTAATCTTGAAAAAAGTTTTAGAATAATACAAAAAGGGCATGAATAAAAGAATTTTATCCTTCTCAAAATCTATTATACAAGTAAATTGTGAATCATCGATATGTAGATACATTTGTATACTGAGCAGAGAATTCGGTCTTGCAATAATCTTTAATCTTTCAAATAAATTTTTGAAATTCAACCATCGGTTTACTTCGGTGTCCTGTAGGGATTTTTTGACATATGATGACAAAGCGCGCACACAGAAATTCATTGCCAGTCAGTTTCACATCAGTGTATCTTGGCACCTAACATTTCACATAAACGCAATATCCTATTCGATTTTGGCTCTCCTGGGAAATAACATCATTTGACGCATGAACATGGCAACTTAGTATGGAAATCGTGGTACTCGTCGATTTTAAAATGAAATTAATTATTGAGAAATATCGATCTTGGTATTTTAGAAAGGATTCTTAAGGAATTTTATAGATCGAGTTTGCATTAACTGAATCTCCAAGAAAGTAAATTACCCAAGCTAAAAGGATAATAAACCTTAAAAAGAATAAAATAGACCGATTGATTAATTTTAATTAATGGTATGTATATCTAAATATATAGTAATATGTATATCATTAAAAAGGAAAATGTTAAATACCATTTTTTATTAATAGCAAAACCTGCAGGTACGTATATATGTGCTATTGAAAAATTCAAAACCACTTCTCTTGAAAATAATTTTGTTGAGGATGGGTTTCAGTACATGTGATGATCACTAAAGTGCTTATTATAGCAGATAGTAATTTCCACAAAGTATGGAATAAAATCTGCTGAACATAATTGAAGCTTGGAGAAATGTATGTGTTTCTTCACCTCAGGAACCCTCGGATTGTATCCAGTAAATTATTCCCTCAGACAATTTCACCTAAGGAATGGAAAATGCCGTCTCCTTAATTGGCAATCGCAGTAAGACTAACCAACCCGGCTCTCGTAATGAATAGCTATTCGAAGAGGAATATCGGAACTATTCGCAGACATTGTATGGTTTCGAGATCCATTCTCGGTAGGATTAAATCATTTCATTTATCCCGAGGCCATGTTCATAATGCCTTCGCATTAATTGCCGAGTGGATGTTTTTTTTTTTCGTGATGATATTTTGAAGGGTAAGATGAGATGACCTTTTAAGTAATATTTCCCTATATATTGTGAATAAGCAAAGTCTGCACATATGAGAAAATGTTGACACAACAGATCACTTTTCCAGACAAATATGTCAAATCATTTTCATGCAGACGTGATCATGATATAGCAGTTTTAGTGGTTTTTGAGATATTTGCAATGTAGTATACGTATTTGTTTGTGATTTGTTTAACGACCCTTCGGGAATTTTTACTCATATTGCCGGTATATATAATTTATATTCTGTGCCAGCAATTTTAAATTTACTGAAAAATTCAAAAGTAAACCTCCTCATAATCACCTGTTTTCATTCGATAAATTCTAAAAATAAAGTTTTTAAATAGGGGGTAACTATACATGTACGGATAAATTAATGTTAAAGATGACATTTTCTCGGGGTTAAGTTAAAAATAGTCAAAAAATGTTCTGTATGGACAAAATTATAATGTTATATATCAATATCAAATTGTGATTTTTGAAGAAAATGAGCAAAATTTTTTGATGATAAAGAGAAAAATAGGGTTAAATTATCATTTTTTTTTAATCATTCTTTATTCACTGTTAAAAAATAATTAGTTAATGTCACGAAGAAAACTAGTAGATTCACTGTCCATACAATCACTACCTTAATAGTAGTTTCACCAGATATTGGTATATTTACTGGATAAGATTAGTAAATTTAGAATTGATGAGTAACTTTCACTAGGTATCTAAGTATCTATACGACCCCCGCTCCACAACTCACTATCTTAACCAGTAAACTAATCACGACCAACGCTTTACGAAACACACTAGTTAAATTCACTAGATTTTTCTTTCAGTGATCGCAATGTTCTATTTTAAATTAAGATTCTTATCTTTTTCAATATTTGAAAATAAGTATGTTTAAGCTTATGCATTATTTAAGTTTATTGAATAACAAGCAATGAATATCAAAAATATAAACAGAAACTTTTCCAGACAATACATCTCAATTTCATTGACCTCATATAATTCTAATAAAGACAAAATAAGTAAAATGAGGCTATAAATACTATAGAACCCGATCATTCAAAATTATTTTAGTCTTATATTGGAAACGAAAATATTAAGATTGAGCAACATGTCTGTCTCTAGAACACATATTAAATGATATGTGAATAACCAGAAAATATTTATTTATTTACGTTTTATAAAGCAAATACATGTTATACGTGAATAAAGTATTGTGAATAAGATATTCATTTGGATAGTATCAAACAAATTTTGTTTTGAAATGGACAGGGTGTCATATTACCGAGTGTAAAAACGGAGGGAAATAAAGACCGAAATTCACAGTGAAACAGATTACACGGGGTCAGACAAGACAGTTTTCACTGTACTTGTATATATAACATTATGGTAAATTTTGAAATTAGTTATAAAAATATTAAAGTTATTCATACTTTACCAAAGCGATAAATAATTTTGCTACATTTTAAAAATCCTAGTTTCATCCTACTCTTAGACCAAAAACAGCACACATTTAAAACCAGCGTTTTGAATAAATATCAAATGCCTTATAAATTAATATTTTTGCCAAAGCGTTTGAGAAGTCCTACAGTTGTAAGTCCCAGGAAAATAATTTGTATGATTTATTTGATCATTTTGAAAAAAAACATAAGTGAATAAAATTCTTTCATCGTTTGAGTTGCAAATGAACTGCAAATCTATTTTAAAGCGTGTGTGTTATAAGAATTTCACCCCCTCCCCATAAAAACAAAGGATTAGAAAGAATTCAATTATAGAGCATATTTCTGCGCCACTTTATTGCGGTTACATATGAATAATATACAACCGTTCATGGCATCCTATAAGGGTTTGGAACTCAACTAGTATTGACCACTGCTTTTTGGCAAAAAATTATAGAAAACCATATAACACGCTTAAAGCAAAGTAACAGAAAACAAATTTATTCGTTATAAAAGTTTAATCTTTTAAATTCAAGATATTTAAAATCACTTACTAGCTGTAAGCGTGAATTCATTTTAAATGTGCTCATTGTAACCATGTTTTACTGTAAATCAATCCCTTTCTGTTTTTTAGATGAACTACTGATTTGGATAAATTCTGGAGCAAACCTACAAATTAAAAAAGGTAAGGGAAAGGAACTGTACATTGTACATTGGTAAAAAAAGATTTTATTTGCAGATTTTGTACGAACGAATCACCAAGTCTATAATTATAAAATCGTGATTGTTGCGTGCAAGTTGGTATCATAATTAATTGTGTCTGACAGTCACTGAAGGGAAACTCCCTCTTGCCTCAGTTTCCATCTTTTTGGTTAATACTATCCGGAGAAAAATATTAAAGAAACATTAAGAAATAAGGAAAGAAAAACATTGATTTTTCAGGTTTCATTTTACTAGAACCATTAATATCATAAGAACCCGGAGACCAGGTGCGTTTATACTTTGTATTCATTTTTACCAGTAATTTACCACATACTTCCTGGAATTCCTTGAATTAGTCCTCTCTTGTCTCCCTTGGTTTCGGTTTTCTCTCATTTCGGCATGAATATTAATTTTTTTAAAAGATACTTAGTATCAGAAACATATGTTAAAATACTTTTTGTTATTATCAAATTGTCTTATACATTTCAGTAATATATAATTAATTATATCACATTAATTTGTCTCTCAGTCGTAATTTTTGTTAGCATAAGCGCCTTTCTTCCATGAGATAATGATTGATCTTATTATTGTCTGGCAATAGAAATATTTAGCTTTCATTGTTGCTTAAATAATTCCGGGAAATTGCTAATAACGAAAGTCTATAGCATTAAATGATACAATTTTGGAAGTTAATATGTTCAGATTTAATTAGAAAATCCGGAATAAACATATTAGTCAGTTGTTCTTGCACGTGCATCGGAGATTTTGTGCAAAATATATCTGTGCTGGCCAATAAACATTAATATTTGTAGATAATCGTATTCTATTTATACTTCAAATAATTTAATTTTTTAATGATTAAGCAGAAACACCCAAAATCTCCATTAATAAACTGACGGTGTATTTTAAAAAAAAAAAATGACATAATAACGTCATAGTACTCTAATCTGAGTGAAATATAAACCAAAAGGAGCCGGCATCTGCATCTTAGTTTCTTGAAATGATTGAATGAAGTTTACCGTGCCTAAGCTATTTAGCCTAATGAATCGATTGCTTAAGAGGAGAGACTTCAGTAGATTTATCATAGACTTTGGGCGTCGGTAACTTTCATCAAATATGAATTTGAACAAAATCAATATTGTGAATACTCTATAAGACTTAGTTGAGGATTCTGAAGAATATTGAGATTGTTCATTGTCTTAGAAGGATGACTTGCAAAATACTTTGCTCTTTATTTTTTCTTCTAATTTTAGATATTGCAATTATAGTTTGATTTGAATGATGTCTTTCTTGTCGTCTGGATCTTCAGATCGTATTCTGACAGGAACTGGATGTCTGGCTTCTATCAAAGCGAAAAAGAAAGGTAAGTGTATTCGATTGATATTACTTGATATCTCTTTAAAAATTGCAATTAGCTTTGTTTTCTTTTTCTTGCTGAATAATAACCAATTTTGAGAAATAATTGTTTCAATTAATTTATAACAATTTTAGACTGTACTATAGCTTTAAAGTTCACAAAGACATAATATTAAGCAATTATGTAAATTATGGTTACATTTTATTATAACTTCTAATTTCAAAGAATTTGTAAATATCATGACTAATTAATAAATCTCAGGTAGTGTCTTTCAATGTAGATTTATTTTTAATTGATCATTTATGTAAAATCCTAAGCGACAGTTATACACTTTGATGGAGCATTGTTTGAAAATAGAAATTTTTCTTCCAGGTGTAAAGAGGAATTGTACATTCTTACCTGTTCGTGTTCACCGTGTAGACCTTGATGGAAAATCACAATTAAGGCACGCGGTGAATGCCAAGGGGAAGATACTCTCGGCCAATCTAAGCATGCAGTGCGTGCCAAGGGGAAGATACTCTCGACTAGGCACGCGGCGGATACCAACGGGAAGATCTCTCGACTAGGCAGGGGGCGAATGCAACGCAGGAGTAACTCTCGGCTAGGCATTCATAATTAACAACGGGTAGATCTATACTCTTTAAACAAGATCAAAGTATGGCAAACGGAGAGGATACACTGTATGTATGTCATTTAAATTAGTTTTGTACTAAGAACAGAAGTGTAATTTGGTCAGTCTTCTATTATATTCTCCATCATTCTGAATGGAAGAAACTACTATACACTTAGAAAATACTTGAAAAAATTTAAATTGATTATGTGTTAATTCAAAAATATATATATATCTAAAATTATTTTTTTAAACACAAGTGGTAAAATAAGTTTGAATTGTAGCAGGGATTAGTTTTTATATATATTAATTTAAACAGAAATGTATAATTGCTTCTAAAACACATGCACTTATCTATAAATATTTCAAAATCTAACTGTCCAATATTTTTCTCCAACATTTTACATTAAATAAAATAAATGTGATGTTTTTTTATAAGAGAGAAAGTTAAGAAAACGTATTTATGTAATTTACAGGTTAATAAATACTGGTCTAAAAAATAATCTTTATCAAGATACATAATTTAATTTATATCTTTTTTCTATTTCAAAGAATTGTATCAGTCATGAAAACTTTATCAACAGCTAGATCATTTCGTATTAATAGATTTCAATATTTCTGTCCCTTGTATCTTTTAGATATACTTGGAAAAGTTTTAATTTTTATTTTAATATGCATCATAAGGAGGGGTAATGCAACAATTGTTATTATTATGCTGACTGTTGTAATTCGACAATCCATTTGAGAAAATATGCTAACACAATACTCATTCAAAATCTTCATGCTAAAATTGGTTGCATGCTTAGTTATTCTGGTTACTAGTATAAATAATTTGCCTATATATCTTATATAATTGCCTATATATCTTATATACCTTATACTAGTATATGTAAGAGATTAAAAAGATCACATTTTTTCTTTTCCCACACAATAGTATATTTTTAAACAGAAGTGGTAAAGTAAGTTTGAAATATAGCAGGGGATATATTTTGGTGGAATGGTCTCATATATTTTTTCTGCTTCTCTGAACTACTATAGACCAATGAATTTAGTTATAATTTTTACACAGTTAAAGACTAGAAGACATTTTCAAATGTAAGTAATTAACTATTAGGGACTAAGTATTAGATTATATAAAATAAATAGCGTATATCAGGTTTTTTCCGCGTCATGTTTTTTCCGCGAATCAGAACCTAAATCAGTATATTAAATTTACGCGAATCAAATTTTCGCTATTTCAAAGTCCCAGTGATTATATTATTAACAATTGTTTAAGCCTATAAAGGAATTGGATGTAAAATGTAAAGTCATTAAGCTTCATACGGGTGAGAAGTGGAAGACCAGCTCGGCTGATTACACACCTGTGTTGCGTACAAACTCCCCAATGGTATGATTTTCCAAACAAATTACAATTATGTTAGCTTTTAAAAGCTTCCAGTCCAAGTACAGATTTGGGCAAAACATCCGTAAAAAGTGTTTTTCTCTCCTAGTTAATGATCAAAATTTTTGTTTTTGTATCATTTTGTATCTTTATATGACGAATTTACCATACGTGAAAATAAGAAAAAACAAGATGTGTATGTGAAACACTGATACCCCCGTATGGCAGCATAGTAAAGATGAAACTTTTCTTCAATGCAAATTTAATATATTGGTACCAAAAATGGGGTATTCTCACTGGAAATACAAATTTGAAATAAGAAAGTAGGCCAAGGTTAAAGTTTTTTCATATGTATGGAAATCTTCAAGGCCAAGGCCATTACTATCCAATGAAAGGTCTTGCCACAAAAATACATATGTAAAGTATGGAAGCCCTAGCCCTTTAAAAGTTATGGTCAAGGTTTGCTGTTTAAAAGTAGGTCAAACTCCAAGGTCAAGGTCAAAGGGTAAAAGTTTTTGGTATCCAATGAAGGATATTCTCACAAGGATTACATAAGTGAAGTATGAGATCATAGACCTTAGCATTAAAACACTAAGGCCAAGGTTAAATTATTTTCATAAGTACAAATATCTCCAAGGTCAAGGTCAAGGTTATTGGTATCCAATGAAAGTTCTTGCCACATAGAATACATATGTAAAATATGGAAGCCCTAGCCCTTACCATTCAGAAGTTATGGCCAAGGTCAAAAAAAATTTAAACTAGGTCACACTCCAAGGTCAAGGTCAAAGGATCTAAGGTCTTGCTATTAAATGAAAGGTCTTGTCACAAGAATTAAATATGTATGGAAATACTAGCCCAATCCCTTTAAAAGTTAGGGTCTTTTCACAAGGATTACATATGTGAAGTATGAAAGCCCTATCCCTTACCGTTCAAAAGTTATGGCCAAGATTAACGTTTTTTCACTAGTATTGAAACCTCCAAGGTCAAGGTCAAAAGGTCGGTTGTTGGTATCCAATAAAAGGTCTTTCAACAAGGAATACATATGTGAAGTATAGATGTCCTTGTATCTACCACATGACCAAAGTAAAAGTTTGGAATTTTTGTGTAAAAGTAGGTCAAACTCCAAGGTCAAGGTCAAAAGGTCAAATTTGGTGGTACCCAAAGAAAGGTCTTGTCACAAGAAATACATATGTGAAATATGAATGTTATAGCTCCACTAAATCAAAAGTTATGGGCAAGATTAAAGTTTTTGCAGACAAACAGACAGAGAGACGGACGGACACGACAAAAACTATAAACCCCCGAAACTTCGTTTACGGGGGCATAAAAATAAATGTAGGAAGCATATTAAAATAATAAATGTATCCTATAAAATTTCAGAAAAATAGAGAAAATTCGGATTAGCCATTATCCATTTAGTTAAAAAATATTTTTGTCAAATTTGTAATATCATCTTAAAGACCCTATATGATAACATCTTTGTATCAAAAAGAAAATTTCAATCTTTTCAAATAGAAGTACATGTAAGCATCGCAAGATAGACAAAAGTATTTTTTAATTCTAAATGTCCATGGAAAATATATTGACCTTGACCTGACTTTGCTTCTCATATGAAACGGTCAAATTTAATTTAATTGATACTTTTACTTAGTGATACTGTCTTCTTGAATCAATAGAAATTTCATTAATTTTTAAATACAAGAAATATGAGAAGAATACCGTTTTAAATCAAATTCTATTTTAACACCAGGTCACTTACGTAGATCTTCTTGCTATAAAAACCACTAGAACTGAAGTCTCATTCAGACTTATTAAAAAGTATATTTCAAAGAAGATATGTACTATAACAGGGTAGTTTGTGTGATGTTGTTGAACCAGGAAGGGACGTGTTGAGACGAAGAACTGGGTAAGGTTAATTTGTGTATTGGTTTTACGTCGTTTGTGTAATACTCGTAATATAACTAATTTGTAAAGTTCATGATATTTTGCTCTCATTCTTGAAATTACAGGTAGGGTGTGAAAATAAAATTAAAAAAAGATAAATAAATAAAAAACTAAAACATGACACTTTTAATTGTGACAGAAAAACGGTTTATGATTTTTTTTAATGTGTCGTTGATTTGTTTTGCTTTTAATATTGACTTTTTTAATATTGAGAGCCTATAGATATCAGGCACTACAATTCATAGCCTATAGATATTGGGGATATTTTTGTTATAAACAAAAGATTTCGATTCACATTATTAATTAATTAGAAAATTAATTGATATAAGATGAATTTTATGAACAAAAATTTAATTTAGTATGAGACCCTGCGAAATTTTTCTCGTTCAGTATCATTTTTTAAAATAGTATTCTGATTTAACTTCGATTCAAAATTAACTGTTTTCAATTTCAAATCAATGATTTGTCAAATTCAAAATGTTGTCATACATTGCAGAATTTTTCTGATAAAAGTGAATAATGGATAAGTGGCTATTATATGAACATATTTTATGATAACGAATTGAAACCTGGTTAGTAAATTATCTTTTACAATGTTTTTAATTAAGATATCGATATTAACAGCTAATCAGTATGATGTAACAATAATTTTAAATTTTAATTTGGGTCCGAGTTTTGGACCATTCAGTCATATTCCTCTCCAAAAGTTTTTAATCTTTAATGTTTAAATTAAAGAAAATTTTCTAATATCCCATTCTGACTCTCATTCCATTTGGCCAATGTATTTTGCGGATAAGTGTATCAGAATAAAGGCATTCAATACATGTAATGCTGGTCAGCCGCTAAATTCTATATAGATAACGCGGTACAAGTGTAATAACGAAAAAGAATTTGTTTTTTGGTATTAATTTTTGCCTTTTGTATTATTTTCACATTACTTTGGACAACGCTAAAAATACACTAAGCTAGACTTTTATAAATTATACATTGCTTAAAAGGGTTATGACTAACGAGATGGCTTTATCTTTTCAGCTTTTCAATCGCAAACTTCTTTATTTATGTAGTAATATTCTACTGTCACATGCATATAAGAGTTTATGTCTCAAAACTTATTCCATACTGAAGAGCATGATGAATTTTCGAACCGTTACTTAGTGCTTAAGCCCTAACCCTAATTTAAGTTCTAACCCCAATATCTTAACACTAGGATCCTGCACCAGGTCTAACCCTCAACCTACATGGTAACCCTAACTCCAGAACTAACCATAACCCCTGACATCCCAACCCTAAGCTTTTGGAACCAGTCCTAATCCTAGCCCTAAGTCCCTAACCCTAATACTAAATCCAGACCTAACCCTAACTTTGTAACCCTAACCCTTATTACATGCTCTCGCCCTTACCCCAAGTCCCTAATCCTTATACTAACTACAGACCTCACCTTTACTTCGTAACCCTAACCCTTACTACATGCTCGATCTCGCCCTAACCCCAAGTCCCTAATACTTATACTAACTCCAGACCTCACTCTTACTTCGTAATCTTAACCCTAACTTCATGCTTTAGCCCCAACCGTAAGTCCCCTATCCTTATGCTTTCTCCAGACCTAACCCCAACTTCGTAACCCTAACCCTGACTACATGCTGTAACCCCAACCCTAAGTCCTTAATCCTTATACTAACTCCAGACCTAACCTTGACTTCGTAACCCTAACCCTTACTACATGCTTTAGCCCTAACCCTAAGTCCCTAATCCTTATACTAACTCTAGACCTTTACCCTTAATTCGTAACCCTAACCCTTACTACATGCTTTTGCCCTAACCCTAAGTCCCTAATCCTTATACTAACTCCAGACCTCACCCTTACTACGTAACCCTAACCCTTACTTCATGCTGTAGCCCCAATCCTAAGTCCCAAATTCTGATACTTACTCCAGACCTTACCCTAATTTCGTAACCCTAACTCTAACTACATGCTATAACCCCAACCCCAGGTCCCTAATCCTTATACTAACTCCAGACCTAACCCTGGCTTCGTAACCCTAAACCTTGCTGCATGCTGTAACCCCCACCCCTAAGTCCCTAATACTAATACTAACTCCTGACATAACATTAACTTCTTAACTTTAACCCTAACTACATGCTCTAGCCCTAACTTTAAATCCATAACCTATACTATAACCTATACTATACTCAGAAATAAAATCCTAATCCTTATACTTACTCCAGCCCTAACCCTAAGCCCATAATCCTTATACTAACTCCAGACCTAACCCTAACTTCGTAACCTTAACCCTTACTACATGCTGTAGCCCTAACCCTAAGTCTCTATTCCTTATACTAACTCCAGACCTAACCCTAATTTCGTAACCTTAAGCCCTACTATATGCTGTAGCCCAATACCTAAGTTCCTAATTCTTATACTAACTCCAGACCTAACCCTAACTTCGTAACCGTAACTCTTACTACATGCTTCAGCCCTAACCTTAAGTCCCTCATCCTTATACTAACTCCAGACCTAACCTTAACTTCGTAACCCTAACCCTTACTATATGCTTTAGCCCTAACCCTAAGTCCCTATCCTTATACTAACTCCAGACCTAACCCTAACTTCGTAACCCTAACCCTTACTACATGCAGTATTAGGGACTTAGGGTTGGGACTACAGCATGTAGTAAGGGCTAGGGTTACGAAGTTAGGGTTAGGTCTGGAGTTAGTATAAGGATAGGGACTTATGCTTTCTCCAGACCTAACCCCAACTTCGTAACCCTAACCCTAACTACATGCTGTAACCCCAACCCTAAGTCCTTAATTCTTATACTAACTCCAGACCTAACCTTGACTTCGTAACCTTAACCCTTACTACATGCTTTAGCCCTAACCCTAAGTCCCTAATCCTTATACTAACTCTAGACCTTTACCCTTACTTCGTAACCCTAACTCATACTACAAGCTTTTGCATAACACTAACTCCTTAACTTTAACCCTAACTACATGCTCTATAGCCCTAACCTTAAATCCATAACCTAAACTACCAGTATACTCAAAGATAAAATGATGTAACAGGGATTTTAGCAACTTTGTAAATTTAATGGCCTTGATATATGACTTGTTAGCAAATATGTTTATGGAAGATATACAACGTTTTCTACTTACATATTTAATATGTGTGAGAAGGAACATTTTGGTGTATATTTACCATATGCATGTTCGTTATCTCCATATATTTCATCCATCTTCAAGGTCTTGAACTTGCTGTTAATACCATTTTCCTTTATTTCCTTTTGCCCCTGTCCTTCCGCTATTTTCTGAATAGGAGATCGAGTAAAAACTGCCACCATTGGTTTGTTTTTCAACCCTATCATAATCATCTTATACGTGTATTATTTATTTGAATCAAAATTGAAAAGTTCCATTTCACATAGCTTATGGCATATCATTATTTAGTGCTTTAATTTTTCCTTCAGAATATAGTTTGTCCCTTTAACCTGGAATCTGTATTTGATACCAAGGGTATAACATGGAAATCTATTAGAAGACGTAGCTTCTTTACTTTGAAAAAAAATATCAAATGCTTTAACATAAATAAACAGATGAATAAATTCTCTTTTTATAGTGCCTGATTAAATATTTTATAATGTCTGACTTTACATCCTATAGGGTCTTACAAATGAATTTCTTTTCGTATCAACAGTCCAAGATTTGACCTCTCAGTTGTTTTCTCCAGCGAAATCAAGATCAAAGTTTTTAATAAAACATAAGAACATGGATTAGTCTTGCTATTCATCCAAACATGAATTCTCGTCAATACTTTTAGAGAGTCGGAGTAATTGATTCTGCCATATCAAATGTGATCCACTCTCTAGTATGACCGTTTCCATTACCCTTTTAATAAAAGAGGAAGTAAAGTGGTTTTTAAGCATTTGAAAGATTCTTGATAAGCTGGAATTGTCATTGTAACAATTCAGAAGCAGACGATATATTTTCACCTTTTTTGAATAAAACGCAGAAGGCGATAATGAATTCAGGGTACACGTGACCTGGATAACAGGACAAAGACAAAACATTCTCACATTATTCTGATGAATGTACTTTTCCTGGTTTGTCTGAGTGCATCTGTTTTTGCCTGCCCTGTTCACGATTTGTATTGTTTCTGTATTTATGAAATTAATCACTCCCATTGCTTCAAATTTTCATGATGTAAAGTTATTGACTGATAATTGTACAGTAAAGACTCTCTTTTAGTAAGATACACTGATCTTTGCATATATCAGCTATAGAAGATAGAGACAATCAAAATCTACTCACATCAAATAGATAAAACGCGAGACCCATGAGCCAAAACATAAAGCAATGAAGTTATTACGTGTAGAAATAACACCCGTGATATGTTTTGTAATATATTCAATAAAAAAAAATTGTTGTATATATTTGCATATAGCATTTTAAAAAGTCGTTTTTCGTTTAAGTCGGGTGTCCTTAATCATTGCCATGGTAATAAAGAATTTAAATTATTTTGCACGAACCTTTGTAGAAGAACATAACATTTTTTTTATTGGACAAAGAACAGACCAAAACTTACAGATTGATAACCTACGTTTTAAGCAATGATATGTCTCAATACCATTTCACATCCCGGTTGACTCCGTATTCTACAATGTTATTTCAACTACATGCAATTGTCCAGATGAATAAAATATGTATTCCTCAACTCTCGATAGGCAAGAGCATGCTCTATGGTACGAGTAATGCTGGTATCTAAAACAAGACGAGCTAAGTTAATGAAACAAGGGTTCCACAGTTTCGTCTAAAGTCAACATTTCCCAAATGCTATGGTCGATACGATGGTCTTTTACTGAAAAACAATCCAACATTAAACCGAATATTTTCTAACTAAATTATTAGACTGTTTTGTCACACTAAATTGTCGACGGATTTTACCGTTTATCCGATTTTGTTAGGGAGTTAACAGCGAGTGTGACCGGTCTGCAAGCTATGACACTTGAGTCCTCTTCTGGTGTTTAAGGGGTCCTATTTGCTCTTTTCCCGATTGTATTGTTAAAATGGACTTTTAATTGAGCTTTATTATTTTTTTTTTTTTATCTTCATGTTTTTTTTTCATGAATGGTTTAAACTTCAATTGGTATTTATTAATCACATGATTCAATTATGAAAAATGTTGTGAAAATTCTTTAGTACTCTTAGAAATAATTACATAAGAAAATACATTTGCTTCTATTACTTTGGGATATAAAAAGAGAAAAAATGTAAATGATTAAAATGCAAGATATTTTATCAAAAATACGTTCATTGTGAAACATTACATCCACTGAATTTCTTCTCTGCATTTTTATGAAAACTGATTGCAGTTTTAAAATTTGAAGCAAAAAACAAAAAAAAAAAAACCCACAAATAACTTCTCAGCTAGTTAGATTCGTTTTTTGTGACTCTTTTATTAACGCAACACATGGATGTATAAGACAGTTTTTATCTGAAATCCATTCTTACATGCCAAGTGATACAGTTTTTTAAAAAATTGAAGCGGTTTTAAAATAAGTTACCAACTTAAGAAATGCCAAAGATTCTGTTTAATACAAAATGTCGTAAACACATAAAGCAAAATTTTACGAATTTTCACCAATTTTGCAAGTTTACATTAAATGGATAAAACCAATGAAATATGCAAAGATAACGAAGTTTTCAAGCTCGAAAGTCCATTATAAGCAATACAAAATAGGAGCAGAGCAAACATGGACCTCCAAAAACATCAGAGGTGGGATAAAGTGCCCTGGAGGAGTGAGCATCCGCTAAATGTCTTTTTGGTCCTCTGGCTCACTCAAGTGACCTATTGTTTTCTGTTTTCTTTTTTAATCTCGCTAATTTGGTTAATTTTGCAATTGTGAATCCAGCTGGTTTAAAATAGCAAGTTAAGTATTTTATTGTTTGATTATTACAACACTAGTAAACAACTAATCAACAAAAAGAAGTATTTGAAAATTTGTATAACTATACCTATATTTATAATCTTAAATAAAATCAGGAAAATGATATATTTTACATTCGAACGAGCTTTTGCTATCTATGTGGTGGTTATACCAGTAAATGTTATAATACCTTAAATAATACTTTCGGGAAAATTATGTGCTCAATGTCACATTAATATATCTTTATACCCCCCGCTTGAAAAGCGGGAGGGTATATAGTAATCGGTATGTCCTTCCGTATGTACGTCTGTCTGTCTGTACGTCCGCCCGTCTGTCTGTCCGTCCGTTGTCTGTTACGCCATTGGGTACTCATCTCTTATCCGCAACTCCTCTCATGCCACTGAATGAAATTTGATGAAACTTTCACAGAATCTTTATTACATGTTGCCATTGTGCACCTCCTATTTTACTTTTTGATCTTATTAACATTTGGGTTTCCCACAAAAAACATGAACACTCCAATTATATTCATATGGGAGACGTGGGGTATCATTTAGTGAGCTCATTGCTCACAGCACCTCTAGTTTTAGATTAGAATGATACTGAAATAAGTAAATCGGTATTTTAAAAAAAAAATCAGTTTTTAAATGCACAAATTCGAGAACCAGAATGAAAGTATTAAAACTTCAACAGAAATAATTTTACCAATTATAAATTCATATATTTGACCTATGCAGTGCATGTTTATCTTTGGGTTTTCACAATACTTATCTGTCCGATCGAAACGTGAAAAAGGAATTCGTAAAGGCACTAACTGATTAGGAATCCGTGAAAGTTATTTAAATTGCATTGAGGATAAAGGATGGCTGCCCCTGGTGTTAAATAAAGAATTGAAATGAAAAACCCCAAATATCTGATTGAAAAACAAAAAACTATAAATGAGGTCCTTATATGGTGACGTCTTTATGTTTATGATTTTAAGTGAAAATTTCTCGAATAGGACGTAAAACAACATACAATCCACGTACAGTTAAGATAGGACGTATAAAATGACATATTTTAAAGTTTGTGTGAAAGTCTCATTAAATTTTATTCATTGATGTAGGAGAAGTTGATGAAAAGAAAATTGGGTATCCTCAGTATGATAGAAAAAGTGGCAGTGACCTTCTTTTCTATGGGAAAATTCAAATCTGTATCAGATGGAACTGTAAAGTACGGCATGCAAAATGCCTCTATGTAATAAAAAATATTGTGAAAATTTCATTTAATTGCATTTAGTAGTACTAGATGAGTTGCAGATGAGAGATAATTACTCCCAAGTGTAACGGACGGCCGTACTGCACCGATACCTAATGTCTTGTCCTCAAAATGTAAAAACGGATTTTTACAGTCCAGCTTCTTCACTATGCCAGAAGAGTGCTCTTCGAATGTTTTTAAACATATATTAAAATGTGTACTAAAGAGAAATAGGATGGGAAAGAGAGAGACAAGAAAAAAAACATTATTTACATTGTAAATGAGTAACGGAAAAAAATAACAACATTGGAAAAAACTCATGAATATCTTCGATTCTTATTTTTAAAATCCCATTACAGTGTATCTGTGCGTAATGCTCCGGAAATAGTTCATGGATAATGTTAATAATGTTTTAAAAATGCATTTTTAATATTTGTCGATAACGTCATTGGAAGATAATCAATCTTCATCTCTATTTAGGAACGCAATTACAGAAATTAAAGATGATTTGGAACTATGCATGTTTCATTATGTATCCATTTCTTAAAATTTTTATTGGATTTATTTTGTTTAAAAGATATAGGTTAAAAAGTAGGTAAGTCGACGAAATGTCATATCAGCCCTTGATTTGATAGTAAATTCTAGATCTGTATGAATGAATTAATGGACATCTTTTTTTCACTCGAGTTTGCATCAATAACTAAAATTTATTTCTCTTGATAAAATATTGATCCGGGTAAAACGTAATATTTGTTACATTAACATATAAATGTACATATCCTTTACCATTTTTCCTGGCAAAAAAGGAGTTATCGACCTATGGGAAACTGTTACTACGTGCGTTGATATCAGTTATATGCAAAATCGGTCACCAGTCGTTCGTAGGTTCCAAAAAAAAAAAAAAGATTTTGTTCAATGAAACTTATTCAAATAATTTTTTTCAGAAGATCATAAGTTACATTCATGAAAATCTTATTTGTATTTTTACTATATAAACTGCATTTGACAATACAAAGCACATAAAACTTCATGTTCGATTTATATAAATATTAGGGATGTCAAATCGGTCAATTTTTAATACTCGGTTACTCGGACGTTTTTCCGATCGAGTACCCGGGTACTCGGTAAAAGTGTAAATAAATATAAACAAGTAAATTGATGAATGTTAAACATTGTAAACACTTGTATAAATAAAACCACATGCTCTGATAGGAGGTTTACACGTAAATGCATTTCTGTTGTACAATGATGAGAACTTCGTGCCCGACGAAATTTATTACAACATTTTTTTAAGTTGAATTAATTTATCAGATAAACACAAGAAATAAAATCGTAAGTGGTTGATGGTGTTTTTGTTAAAAAAAATAATCTACTCCGTAATTGTAATGTAACGTACTCTTTGTTGCGTTTGACATCCAGGTATCAGTCGTACAGTTTGTCTTGAACTTGATCAAGTTCTAACAGAGCCGATTTACGAATTTCGTATACTTTTCGATCCTAGATTTTATAGTATCACGGGACGGTATTTTGTAGTTTGGTGCAATTAAAAAAATTAAATATGTAATAAAGCAATTAGAAAGACCTACTTGAAGAGAAATTGATATGGTAGCAAGTTATTCTATTGATTTGGTTTTAATCAGGACGGCTTTGAGAAAAAAAAAAACATTCACCACTAATAATGAGAATTGAATATTGGGATGCTTTATGAGAATTCTACACACTTCGACTTGAGCTGGAAAAATTAATTTATGTAACTTGATTAAACATAAAATACAGTTGGATACCACTTAAAATCTGTATTTTTTTAATTTTGGTATGATTTGCATGAAACCGACTTGGTGACAGACCAATATAGTAATTTTTTTCATTTAATACACCTAGAAGGACATTAATTCTTTGCCAGTTCAATATATCATGCCTTGACAGCCTATGCTTTGCGTTTTTCCTTTGGACATTGTCCTTTATATGCATTTTTGCAATGCACACATGAAATCTGGATTAGAGTGAAACTGTGATAAACATGTCTTCGGTCAACATTTCGACCTCTGTTTCTGGGAATGGGTTAACAGTATGATATTGAGAAAACTAAAGTTTGTTTGAAATATTATTATAATAGAATTTTAGAAATGTTTACAGGGATTCTAAAACAGTTGCATTCTAAATTACAATTTTTTTCTCAAGGAACAAAGACGTGGGTGGTTTATGTCAGTTAAAACGAATCTGTAGCAATACAATTGTCTGTGGATACAAAGATGCACATATCTCTCGAGAAGGTTGTTATTATTATTGAAGTACCAAAACCTTAGTGCACATGAATACAAGGTAAATAAATATATTCTTTTCTGAAACAATATTGATCCTTTGTCCAAAAGAAAAGGAATTTGAACATATCGACAGTTTTTGACATGTCCATTTATTAACTCTGCAGACAAAAGTTTCCCCAACCAAAGCCAAAATTTCTCCACAGCGAATTATCTCAATACAAGTTTGACTGATGAAAGGAGTATGAGACTGTCAGCTCGGAATATTGCTTAGTTCAGACACTTGGCAATTCCTTTCAAAAATGGAAGAATATTGCTATGGCAACGGAAATTTAATCTAAAACGATTCACTTGCACCATTATTCACAATAACCGTCTAAGAGTTAATTGAATTTAGCCCGTATAATGCCAGCCTACGATGGAAGACCGTTTTAATGCTGCGAAGAAGCTCACTGTAAAGAAGAATAGATGAGAGCACTCCAGCTTCTAAACTGTTAAGTCAATTTTTACACAATTGTTTTCTGAAAAATGATAGCAAAGACCAAACTGTTATGTAACGACTGAAGTAGAGGAGAAACGTGGGTGGTTTATGTCAGTTAAAACGAATCTGTAGCAATACAATTGTCTGTGGATACAAAGATGCACATATCTCTCGAGAAGGTTGTTATTATTATTGAAGTACCAATGCAAAGATATAAGTAAGGCAAATAATTCATAAGGTGGGTAAACTAAAGTGCAATATACGAGCTTAATGACTTAAATCTTTGATATATCAGAATCGTGTGTATAATTAGGGGTGTGCATCCTTCGGATATTGATGGGTGATTGATAGTTATTAATGTTCAATGAAATTCAATCCAGTGAAAACTTAGAAGGCATATTTTTATCATTATATATATATATATATATATATATATATATATATATATATATATATATATATATATATATATATATATATATATATATATATATATATATATATATATATATATATATATATATATATATACACCTTGGGGATGAAAGACAAACTTTATATTACCAATGGGAAATAATTAAGATGCTTATGAATATTTTAATCTTTCTGTCCAATTGTCTTTTATACATATTTTGAATCTCTCTCTCTCTCTCTCTCTCTTTCTCTCTGAATGAGAGAGAATGAACAGTTATAAAAATCAAAAGTTAATTGAGATATACAAATCGATAGCAGAAAAAAACACGAATCTCTAAAACTTTGAGAGATGAAATTAAGCGCCATAGAGGAGTAAGCATCGACTGTCAACAATTCAAATCCGCTGTGTATAATGTTCGGACAAACGGAAACAAATCCGTTATACGGTAGATAATTCGGAGTGTAATAATAACTTGTACATTGTATGTATAAAATGTATGAAAAACGCCAGTCCCCATTCAATTTTTGACAAATTGTGTATGCTGACAAGACCATTGTTATCGACCACAAAATCTTCGAAATGATGACTTTAAACAAGACTGTATTTTCATGTTTTAGCAACTTGTTTTTCAGTAGCTTGCCTTGCAAAAACGTTTTCCCCCTCAGCTTCTTGGGTTACACACAAGCATGGAAAAATATTAAGTATTTAATTAGTTTGCCACAATTACATGTATGACTTACGTTCTGGGACACAATGACACAAATGTACATCATGACCTAATTTAAAGCCGTATTTGCAAAGTAAAAGAGACTGGGAAAATACATATTGATATATTCAATGCCAAATGGAGGTTCGTCAGGATCAAGTCGCGATGTCACTCATGTTCCTAGTGTCTCATGGACAATTTCACCACCGTTTTGATACAGGTGGTACCTTAAGTGTATGCACTTCCATTTGAGTACTGGAATTCCAGTCAAGAATAATGATTAAAAAAAACCAAAGGTTTGTAGTTATGTAATTCAACAAAGGTATTAAAGTTTTTGTTTTTTAATATAGAAACTACAAATTTGGGAGATTTTGATTTCCTGGATAGGTTTATTCTTAAACGCTTGTTGATTTCACCAATGTTAAAATACTCCACCTGCAATCGTGAGGAAATTGTTTACAAAATACTTTTTGTTGTTAAAAATAATTGATTTTTTAAGTTAAGGTAAACTTGTTTATTTTTAAGTAAAATACTGAATGGTCAATAAATCCTTAACTTTTCTTTCATCGATCTATCTTTCTTTTGATTTGGTTTAGCAAGATTTTTCTTGAAATAATTCACTCTGTTTTGCATATAACTATTTGAAACTTTTGTTTCAGTACTTGTGAAAGTATAACTTTAAGATAAATATATCCTTTGCTGTCTCTCTCTCTCTCTCTCTCTCTCTGGTAGTGGTGGGAGGGTGAGTGTCTGGTGGGGAAACAGGACTGTATCATGTTCATCTCTCTAAACCACCTTTTCCTTCCTTTTACCGCCTTTCTTGCCATCCACAGAGTTTCTTCATCTTTAATGCCTGTTATTTGGGTTTTTTTTAACTTTTTACACGATCAATCTGTTTTACTCAGTGTTTTTCTCCATGTAGGTTGAGATCGTTTTCTTTTGGGAATATGTATATGTTGGGAACATGT
Organism: Saccostrea cuccullata; assembly: GCF_032062105.1. NCBI lineage: Eukaryota > Metazoa > Mollusca > Bivalvia > Ostreida > Ostreidae > Saccostrea > Saccostrea cuccullata. The sequence goes on from NW_026919457.1 coordinate 120,416, forward strand.
ATATACATGGATAGTTTTAACGAAGTCACCTTTTTATCAATTACAATCTTTATCTCTCCTGTGAAATTGTATAAGTGAACAACATAGTCAAGATTTTTCATTGACCTAATCTTGCCCTAATTTCCGGAATAATTTAATTTTAAACAAATTCAGACACGAAAACGTCTTAAACTTTTCCATTTTTAAAATCTGCCAATTATAGCTTTTGTAAAACGCCTACTTTTAGACTATTTGAAGTCTTTTTAGTGGATTTAATTAATTTGAAACTTTGATAAAACACTGTACATCGTTTGAACGCCCTGTTAATAAGAATACACGAAAATTACATCTACTGTGTTTCATATATGAAAATACAAAAACTAATTAACTCCCATGAAATATCCGTGCAGTTATATATTTTAATTTTCTAAAATTAGAAGGGGTCATTTTTTGTAAATTCATAGAAAATTAGTTAAATTATTTGTTACATTTTATTTAAAATATATTTGCTTAAAATATAATTAATTTTATTTTGGAAATTAAAAAGATGCTTTTACTTTCCTTATTCAAATTTTAAGTAGAATATATATCTATCAGGTAAATTGAGTTTGAAATCGAGCTGGGGCTAAATTTTGGGCTGAACGGTGGAGTATGAAAACATACCCTTTTTGCTTCTACAACTTAGTAAGGATTAATAGGTTTAGTAAAAAAAAATTAAGGAATCCAGGCTTAAAGAAATTTTCTAAAGTAATTGAAAATAAAATTTATTGACTAAAGCTTTGAAATTTATCAAGTAAATACATGTATGATTCTTCAAACAAAGTATTAACTAGTAAGCTTTTTAAAAACTTCAACATTATAAGATTAACTTTAGCAAAATATCAGTAAAAGTTTTTTTTCTCATTAAACGATAAAACGTTTTGTTTTATATCTTTTATGTCTAATTACCATATGTGAAATTAGAAAACCTAAAAACCCCAAAAAGAGCAAATTTGGATATTCATAACAATTTTACTTAAATTATTTTTTTATTAGGTAGTATTATCTGAAAGACCCTTATGTGTTATTATCCTCTTACATGTATGTAAAAAGAAAAACATTGAAGGTTTTGAATTTTTAGGGATCATCGAATGGTAACAATAAAATTAATTATTGTCAACAATCAACAAACAAACCAAACAAGAACCTCTTAAAACATCAGATTGCATCAGGTACCAAAGACACGTAAGCATCACGTAATGACCGGTCACATACTCCATGTGCTTCTGGTCATGATAGGGCAAATAGAAAGTCGGTAGACAAATCAGTGAGAACTAGAGGTACTGTGAGCACTGGGCTCACTAAATGATACCCCGCCTCCCATATCATTATAATGACAAAGTACAATTGTTTAGCTCTTGAAGACCCGAAATAAATGTCACTTCAAAAAGTAAAATAAAGGGTGCACAACGGCATTAAGTAATAAAGAATCTGCCAAAATATCATTAAATTTTATACAGTGGAATAGAAAGAGCTGCGTATAAGAAGTGGATACCCCAGAGCGAAACAAACGAACGGACACCCTTATCACTATATACCCCTCTGCTTTTCAAGCAGGGGTACAATAAAAAAAAAATGAGAGGCAACCTCGAAACATTGTCATTCATATTACTACTTTTATAGTCGATATAATGACCTTGTCAGCAAATACAATTTATCATTGAGTCAAATGATGACTGACAATTTTCATACTAATTGTTAGTCCATTGTTTGTGCACTGAATTGACGACGGATTTTTCCGTTATTTCCCGACCATGACAAGGAGCATACGGCGGGTGTGACTGGTCGGCAGAAATTGCTCATTCCTCCATGGCACCTGATCCCACCTCTGATGTTTTGGAGGTCCAAGTTTGCTTTGCATCTATTTTGTATTGTTTTATGGACTTTTGAGCTTGAATACTGTGCGGTATCTCCATATATTTTATTCCAATGAAAAATAGCTAGTAAGTGCATGTATATTGAAAGCCATTCTCTGTGCACTTGAATTTTTATAAAGGAACTGTGGAACACATAGTTTCTCTCTATAATTAAAGTCTTTGATACCCTTCATCAAATCGGATAAAACAAACTGTTTTGTGTCCTGATTATCAGGGCGACATGCATTCCTTTAAGTTTGAAAAATCGCATTTTGACATGTTCAGAGTTCTTTGGTTAACGTTAACTGCAATGCAGACAAATAACAAGACTATTTTTCAAAAGTTTAGGACTTTATGTCCTAAATACAGGATTGCGAATTTAACCTTTTTTTATATATTACTAAAGAAATAAAGTATACAAAAGTAATAACCTTTATTTCTATTTATCTATTAGTCATATACATAAAAATTAAAGCAATAAGATGTTGAAATGTAACCAAACAATAAAGAATGATCCATAAAATATATTCCAAGGAAGAAGTGTGATATTTCTTATTGGCTGGCAAAGGTTGTTATGATTTCAAATGTTGCTCTCTATATGATTTCATTTGATCCTATCTTTTTAAGAAGTACATACTTTGTAATTTTTAAAGGCAATCACATGGATTTCAAAAATATTATATCCAAGAACCACATTGATATTGTCAATCAGAATTTCAAGCATCGTTTTAAAATCAACTTCATAGTACTAATGTGTACAATCACAATGTTTTTAACAAAATTATTTCGTAAATGACCAATGGCAAGGTAAGTTTTAAGAGTTCCATTTTATTAATGAAAAAGCAGCTGCCTTGACGTCAAAGAGCCAGGACTTTAGTTTGTCGTGGGGAGAGGTTGTATAACGTATTTAAAAGTCGTACGTATTGATGTGATTAATTTTGGTAAAATTTTGTGAATTTAATTTTTCTGGATGTACTTTGGAATTCTTAAGTATCCATATCTGATAAATACCACTTTTCTGATAAACTGTTGCACAGTACTCCTTAAGTTTCTCACTACTGTTTTAATGAAAAGTACAGAAAGAAACCTAGTAGCCTATTCAATAAAACCCACTATGTATCTTTAACACAAAATATCTACATTTTTTTCTGAGAAGAAGCAAAATACCACTATCCTCCTACACATAACGCACAGATAAAAGATTTAAACCACAGTCTTCAGCTAACCTCTGAAGTGCTTTAAAATTGATGTCATCAGAATTAATGACTTCTTTGACATGTCCAAAGTACAATTAAAAATAAATGAATATCTATCTTACTTTACTGGTGTTTTATTTTCTATAGGAAATGTCACAATTCTATGTAGAACGACATATGGTGGTTTTCTATGGCTTACAACGACATTGTACGTTTATACAAAGAACGACAACCAAGTGAATAAGAAAAGACCAATGCTATTAATTAAAATCCATATAGTTTGCCTAATACTAATACTGATAATAATATGTTAGATCTTCAAATTGAGTAACCACATTGGATTCAAATTAATTTACAGCAGGAAACTTTGTCTCTCTTGAAAAACTATATATTTCTTTGTTTCCTTTAGTTAGTATTAAAAAAATAAGCAATTGTTAAATAGTTTTGCAATGAATGGGAGGTGATATTTTTATAAGGATACCCTTATCATGTTTAAGAAAGCTATGTGTATTTGCACAGATTGAAGAGATCTACAGAATTTTTGGGAGTTATCTATATTCAGAAAAAAAAATAAGATTGATTATAAAACTCTCCTTTTAGGTTAAAAATTTTAATATTGAATAATTTATTGATTGTGATCTTATAAAAATGTAAGTCTGCACAGTGAAAGGAATTTTTTAACATCTTGAACATTTAAAGATTATTTTTTTTAACAAAGATTTTTTTTCGATTTGAAGATTTTATATAAACTTTTTAAATACTCAGTAATTTTATTTATTTATTTACTCGTCTTGTTTCGGGTTTGTGAATGTAAGCTGAAAATTAATATGCATACATACTTAAGAAATCTACATTAAATCAAATTACTAGAAAGAAGATGTAAGCTTTTTCAAACGCAATTTGAAAAGCATTATAACACCTCTACATTTTACGATAAAGAACTTTCACTGCTCAATGGCCCTATGTGCAGAGTAAAAGTCCTTTTTTGAAGCTCTTCACCGGTACATTGTGACGTCTCTTGATGAGTGAAAAATTCTCAAATGGGACATAAAACAACATTCAATTAATTAATTAATCATTCAGAAAAAAATAATTCATTCTAATTATAACGCATTTTGATTTGCGTTATTGAGTTTTTATTTATGTTAAAACGCTATTAATCTTCCCATCTGCCTTTTTAAAACCAACAAAGCTATATTCGTGTTTTTAAGACATTTCACGTTCTTACGCCTTTCATTTCGTGTTATGTAACGCCTTTCAATTATTTTCCTCTTGATAGGTTTTCGTTACTCAGGGAAAAATTTGTGAAGAAACATTTCGCAACACAGCTACATGAAAAGAGATGCAAGATCATGCCAGGTACATATTCTCACTGTAAGATCACGTAGTTTCGTGGGGCTTGAAAAAAGAACTGGTTTGTTGGGATTTGATTTCGTGGTTGGAGAAGTGTTGAGTAGTAATGCATTTGAAATTTTACATTTCGTGGTGGTTATTAATTCGTGGGTGTATCCGTCAAACCTCTTAAACAACGAAAGTTAAATAAAACCCCATAAAATAACTATTTCCTATTCCAAGTAAGATTTACCCCAGTACCAAGTCAGAAGTTTCTCGCCCTGAAACTCAGGTATACAAGAGTACGCAGTCTATGTAACTACTCTAGGTAGGTAAAACTAGGACGCTACAAACACAAAAATGTCCACATTCTCATGCTCTTTTTATGCAAAAGAAGGATATGGAGAAAACGAAAAGTATTCAATATCAAAGTCCATAAAACAATACAAAATAGGAGCAGAGCAAACACGGACCTCCGAAACATCAGAGGTGGGATTAGGTGCCAAAACAATAGTACAGGCATGTACATCCTAAATAACCTTTTTTTTTTTTTGCTCGTCAGATTTTATTTAATTGAGGAGATTTACTTATATTTTGGCTGGCCCCCACTTTCCAAAACGATACTGTAATTCACACTATTCACACTTGGCAAATACATCACTTATGGTTTAATGATGTCTAACTACATGCTGGATTTTTAAAGGATGTTTCATTGGGTAAGCCATACGTGCAAGTTTAATTGGAGTGCAAGGCCACTATATCTTATCATACACGAACTTTTTCTATTTCATTTCAGATATCTATTGAAAAGCCTTCCCATGAACTGTTGATGTATATACAAGGTATACATGAAAAGTTCAAGGTCGTAGTGCACTTCATTTTAAATTCTTGTTTAAAAAAAACTCCATGCACGCTTTTGCAGTGAACCATTGATACATACATGTATATTACTTGAAAGAAATATTGAAATTAGGTTAACACTGGAAGATAGCTAATGCTATCATAAGAAATTGCAGGATATACTAACTTTCCCCGAAGTCTTCCCACCTTTGGTATTCAATATCACGGACAATTATCATGATAAAAAGAAGTGGTGTCTTTGTTCAATGGGGCAAAGTACATGTCCAGCAGAATAAACTCTAAACCCTCATCTGTTAAAAAAACTTTACTTATAAAGCTTAGAACTTATGCTTGGTGTTTCAGAAAAACACACAGATACACATATTGAGGAAAAACGATTTTCTATTTTTTACCTTGATAAAATTTATTTCATTAAAGAATCCAGTTGAAGCAAGTTAAAATCGGACAATTATCATCTTTTATATCAATTGATTGCATTTTTAAAAAGTTAAAACATGCAATGTATGGGCAGAAAAAAATTAGAGCACACTTCAGCTTAATCTAATTTATCTTGTATATGTTACAAATCACGTTCATAGTGTGAAGATATGCAATCTTAAGTAAATATAGTTAACTGTTCATAAACCACGTGACCAGCACATAATTCAGCTGTCAGCTGATTTGGTGCCCGGACTGGACGTGTTTTACAAAAACTTACCAAGAAGGTAAAAGTTAAAACTTTATTTATTTACCTTAAAAGGTTCGATTACGTTGATGTATGTGTTAGACTCAGTATTTTAAATTCTTCAAGTAAATTTTATTTTTACTGCATTAAGATCGGTTTATTGCTCTGTAATATATGTACTTATCCATCATGTATCAGGATATGTAGGTCATATTTACTATGTGTACGTAAATTCTTTGTATATTGCGCATATAAATCTTCAACTACTTGCAGTACTAGGTTTTTAACTTTTTATTCTTTTATATAGGTCTATAATTTTAGTTTTTATGTAAAGATAATGCTATACATTATAAAATATGTTGAGGTAATATTCGTATATAAAGACATAGCTATACATTAAAAATATGTTGAGGTAATTTCAATTTAACGGTATTGTCATGAAGAGTGGACACAAAAGCAATAACACAATAAAATCATATCAGTATAAAATTGACTAAGATCGATTGATTTGTGCAGTGCAATTTTGTTAAGTAGCATCCAATTCTTAGTAAATGAAAATAAATGCAAGAAAAAAAACTCTAGAAGGCCTTCAAACGTTATCTTTGTTTTTTACATTATACAGCTAGTACTGTTACGAAAATACTTGATTCTCATTAGAGATGCGGACAGGCTTTCGTATACATCCAGGATAGAAGCGAAAGCCTGTTCATTTCCCTAAAGAGAATAGAAAATACATATAAATCTTGCATAATTTATAAATAAACATCCTCAGTTCAGTGATGTAATTATTTCTCCATCAGTTCAGGTTTAACAGATCGTGATGCGGGGCCCCGGCCTATGGTTGGTCGTGTGGCTGACCGCTGCTGTTCTCTCCTCCTCCCTAGGCCAGACTTGTAATGGGTCGATGCTTCCTTGGCGTACCGCCGATGGAACCGACCCTATCAAGATGGCGCGAGGAAACGTGACAGTGGTGGCGCTGCTGTTGGCCAGTTGACCAATGTGTCAACAACAAGCAGAAGGGTGAGTATCCCACAGAAAATACTGCGTGAAAATTTATAATAGGCACTGTTTAAATGTTTTACGATTGCCCTGGCTTTAAACAAAATTGCACAATTAATAGAAAACACGTATGTTGGTCATGGCAGATTTGCATTTTTCATTTGGATAGAGAAGAATAGTAATTGCAAAATCAATGATCATTTTAATTATTTTATGATTGAATAATACTTTTAGATTAGAACAATTAGGAAAACCAACTGCTGTGACCTCATTAGCAAAATTTTTCGCCAAAATTGATATTTATCGATTAAGAAAATACATTTTACAGAGATTTACTTTTGCCTTTATCCCACGGACAATTTGTAAAGATAATTTTGTGTTCCTGTCACTTTTTTGTGGCATACCATTAATAACTTTTTCTAAGCACGATTTCACAAATACTGCACCTGTCACTTTCATGACGAGAAGCTCGTTCTTAATGTAAATTTGGTTTTAGTATGTGTCTCTTGTAAATTATAATTGTATTTCGCATGAGTTTTCTTATGGTTATTTAATGCAAAATGTGATGCTTTTTTCAGAATTATCATTTATATTTGAAGATTTTTGCTACAAGGAGTTAAGTATCTTTTTGTTCAAAATAAATATTAGAGATTTTACATCCTTCATCTTGCGTTCTTTTCGCAGCCTGGAAACATTAAGAAAAGCATTCCATAATGGAGGCCAAAAAGACATTTCATTTATCATTGTTAACCATGTTAGAGCAAAGGACTTTATTGACGAACTCAAGAGACGTGTGTCTTTCCCTGTGTACCAGGATGAGCCCACCTTAATGATACAACAAAAACTTAATGGTGGAATCGATGATCTATTTATATATGACAGGTAAAGGTCATTAATTTGTAGCATGTGTCATGTTATGTGATAGGGACCAGTGTTATCTGTAATTTCATACATATACAATTAGTCAATAACCCTTTTGAATCTGCAAAAAAACTTAAAGCAAAGATAAAACTGTTGTAAACGAACTTACATAGACAGCAGATTCTTTGACTGATAACTTTTTTCTGATAACCAGGTGTGGTACACTTGTGCATCATTTGAGAAAACCAGACAGCCTCATAACAACAGGGACCATGCAAAGTAAAATTTTGTCAACATACCTGGACAATCCATGCAACTGTAGTGTCAATTCTAAGGCCAAAGTCGTAACAAAAGTACATACAACTGAACAAAGAACTAATGTACAGAGGACCTCTTTTTCCTCTGTCATTCGCCGACGCAGGCATGCAATTAGAAACAGAGGTTCATCTCTTGTATCAATGAACAGTGTTGCCTTACGCGGCGGCCGTGTTCCAAAATGAACAACGCACAGGTGAACAGCGATGCGTCGCAACCGTGCCTTGCGTAATTTATTGGTACAAAGGTTATGAAAATTTATAAAGAAATATCGGTCTAGTTACGAGCCCCAACACTCTTGTATCTGTCCCCATCCATCTTCAGCCCTGAAAGAAGAGTGTGCTTGATACAGTTATGGTAGTTCTGATGCAATTAGCTTCTGATCTTGTCAAGAACGCAGTTCAACTGTTTACAGTGAATGTCTCTGTTACAATTGTCCTGCATTCCGTAGACGTCACCGACAGCAGTTCTTGGCTGATAATACCAACTGAGAACTGCTGTCGAGCTGACATTGTAACCAAGAGAAAGGACTGTCATCCACAGACTGCTCTTGACAACATCAGCTTACTGCATTAGCACGATCACCAATGTGACACTGTCACCTTGAAGCAGACGATTCTTTGGAAGACTGTCAGTGACAGGGGTCTAGAGGATCCTGATCCTGACAGGAAGAGGGTTCCAACATTCAGTGACAGTGACCGTCAGAGGGCGCTTCCTGTCTCTGACAGAGTGGATCACCCACTTGACAATGACATCAACTACCATCAAACAATATCTCCTGACAGTGACAAAGCAATCCAGGGGAAATAGGCTCTCAGACCTGACAGTGACATCACGGGGAAGGTGATTGTCTTTGACAATGTCAACAGTCACACCTGGGTGATGTCTCCTGACAGTGACCCATGGGAAATACAGTTGACGCATATGTCAGTTGTACCAATCCTAATGCATTGACTGGAAGGTGACAGTGACCAATGCAGACTAGTGTTAATCGTAACTGACAATGACATAGTGGACGATCGAATGAAAATTCTTGATCGTGACAACATAGCGCAGGGTCTTGACAATGACAACAACTGGACAGCCAAAATCTCTCCTGACAGTGTTTAGATCAACAGGAGACAGAAACCTGATCGTGACAATCCTCCCTAGACTCCACTGACAATTCTGACTGACAGTGACATTCTGTGAGCGGAGCTTGACAATGACAAACTCAGACATCTAGCGGCATTGTCTGACAAGAGAGAGATGGTCGATCTTGACAGTGACACCCTATGTGACAATGACAGGCCGGTTCCTGACAGTGTCGACCAGGAACATCTGATAGGGCGCCCTGTCTCTGACAGCGCCAGACCTGACAGTGACAGTACTAGATTTCCTTTGATGGTTGCTTTGCATTGGAGGTCATGTTTGATGTTGTAGTTTTTGTGAATCTTCGAAAAGACTATCATCCTTTGTACTAATCCCAGGAACGAGAATTAACATGTATATCTTATATGCTGTGTAATTCATCTTTCTTTAATGAGTGTTATCAAAATGTTATGCATTGAATCCGTTTCCTCCTCTGTATATGAGAACTTCCAGATAAAACCCAAAAGGTCTCTGTAAGTTTGATCAGATCAGAGGAAGGACGTGATTCAAGCTAATTTTGATAACGCTGAATAAATGGCTGTGTTTTACAACTCAGGTGTAAACTTTTTAAATTAATGTACTCTATTTGAAAAAGTAGCATTCAAAAGTTTTTATTGTATTTTAAAAATTTTTTCTGGTATTTTTTTTATGAAAGTGTATAACAAATTTGGGTAAACTTCTTTTGTAAAAACAAAATCCAAAACAATCTATGTATGAATTATTCTTATTGTAAAACTTTTAGAACTGTTCTGCGTCATATTCTTTAGCAGTGAAATGTTTTGAAATTTTTTAAAAAAGATTACTTGGTTAATGTAATATTTGACATTGATATGTTATTACTTAAAACTATATCATTTGAGAAAATGTTGCTAGTATGAACTGAATGCAAGCTGAATGAGGTGAAATCTATCCGTGTAGAATATGCTTTGGTTGTCTATGAAGGGCCATTCCTAAACTTTAAAGAGAGGGGTGGGCCAGAAATTTAGAGATTTACATCATATTCCACATTGATATTGTTTCCAGAGAGAAAGGCTACCATTTTTAATTTTAATAAGACACTGTATTTGTTAACATTGAAAAATAAAACAAAAACTGGATACCTCAATTTTGTTCCTTCTTAGCTAAAGAAAAAATACTTTCAAATGATAGTCATGAAATGATTATAAGTCATATTTAGCTTCTAAAGATAAACTCAGAATTCTTTTAGTATCGCCCATTATAAATACCAGGGGGTATGCAAATATGTTTTGGAATTTCTATTAAACACGATTATTTTAGTACTGCTGCATGTGCTCTACACAATAAAATAAGACAAAGACCCGGATAAAAATATCTTGAATAAATATATTCTTTCAATGATTTCCAAGGTTCAAACCCAACGATGACCAATTCTGATTTACAATAGGATACATACGATGATGTTTTAAATTCTGATTGTTGTTTACAATTTTGCAGATAAGATGCATGTATATTTGGTTGAAGCTTCTTAAACAATCTACAACTCCAGTACTTAGAACTGAAATACATGTATACGGAGATAACGAACAGCATTCAAGCTCACAAGTCCATTAAACAATACGTAATGGAGCAGAGTAATAATGGACCTTCAAAACAATTTGAATTGCATGAAGACCACAGCTAGTTATCTTCTTCTCGTTTATAAGATACTGGACAAATTCTGTCCTATTTGACAACAAAACTAGGTATTCTATTGATACCATGGCAATCCCAATAGATTGTTGAAAGATGTGGTCTCCAAAAACCATATAGATATTGTCAATAAAAAAAAACCATGCATCTTTTTAGTATCAACTCCAGAGTACTTGTATGTACAATCAGAATGTTTTTAAACAAAATAATTTTGTAAATGACCATTGACAAGGTAAGTAAATTAACGAGTTCCATTTTTATTAAAAATCAGCTTTCAGTGATATCAAAAAGCCTGGACTTTAATTTATCGTGGGGAATGGTTGTAAATAAGTTGAAAAAGTCGTATGTTTTTATGCGGTTGATTTCGGTAAAATTTTGTGGTTTCAAATTTTCTAAAAGTTCCTTGGATTTTTAATTATCCACTTCTGATTTACACCACTTCTCGAATATACTGTTGCACAATACACCTGAAGTTTCTCTTCCCTACTGTTAATATCTTAGTGATGAGTAATAAAGGGGTTTGGTAGAACATTTACTGGATCCCGCTTTGTATCTTTGTAAGGATTTTTGAGAAGTTTGGAATCCAATATGGATATGGTTATTCAAATTCATTCTGGTTGTTAGGATATCAAAAATATTCAAAACTGACATATGATTTTGAAGAATTTTCTCCTTTAAAACACGATTATTTCAGTATTGGCGACCCGAATGCTACACAATGAAATAAGTTGAAGGCATGGATAAAATCGAAAGAAATATATTATTTCAATTATTTACGGGGTTCTAACCAGTGATTACCAATCTTTATTTAAAATAGGATACATACTATGATGTTTCAGATTCTGGGTTGTCCTTTACATTTTTACAGGTGAGATATATTAAGTTGAAGCTTCTTAAATAATCTACAACTCAAGTACTTTACAATTTAAGATATGGCAATCTTCCGTTATCGAAGTTTGAATGTCTTAAATGCGGAATTTCTCATTAGACAAGAGGGATTGACAAGTATTTTTATCTTGACCTCGTCCAAAAGGATAGTTATAAAAACTGTCACTTTTCACAGGGACTTCTACTTCTAGCTATCGTCTGGAATTTTAAGTTCTAAGTAAAAAAATCCGTTTAATGATGTGTCAATTATGGACTCTGTTGGAATGGTTGCATTTCCTTTGAACTTCATTTTCAATATTGATCAAATTGACTTAGCTTAACTCTATGTAAAATAGAATGAGGCAGTAGTTCAATATTGGGTCTTTGACTGTAAAATTGATTTTAGAAAAAAAAATTCATTCAACCAAAACATCAGTTTACGTATTGAAATGTTTTTTTTTTCCAAAGTGTGTGTTTGTTAGTAGTCTCTGTGTTGGTTAACTGTGTGTGTCGTTCATCTTGATGTGAAAAATACGTTTTGTCAATTTACATATAATTGATTGGACATATCCATTTGAACTCGAAACAAGACATCACAGAATTTCACATTTCGATGTTTTACTCACTAAATTTTACTAATGATAAATGTTATGATATCAACTTTTATATCGTCAACTTTCCGTACTAACAAAGCAATAATCCATTTTATAATCAACTGCAAATGTTTTTTTTCTGAAAAACACAAATTCTAAATTTAAACCAGGCTCGTGACAAATAAATTTATGATCAAGTGGACCAATATTTAAGTTTAAAGTCATTATTTCGCATCCTCTACGGTCGATGCAATGACTATGTTTGTAAATACAAACTGACTTGAGTCCAATTTTAGTCAATTGTTTGACCATTATTTTCAAACTTAATTGTACGACTACATGAAAATCAAATTTGTTTACGATAACGGCAATAAGTATAATACTTATTTCAAAGAACTTTTAATGCAACTCTGTCTTGTATTAAACTAAAAACATGCAAAGATACATATTCGGGGAAAAACAATTCAGACGAGTCTTTAACACAGAATCAGCTAAAAGTCAAAATCACAATGAACATGATGAATATGCAATAGTGTGACAACTCAAAGAGCTTAAAGCATATTGCATCAATCCACTATTTAGGCTGACCGTTAAAGTAATTTATGAAATCTCACGGCGGGTTTGACTGCATGGTCGGCAGGGGAAGCTAACTCCTCCATTGCACAGTTGTTTTGGAGGCCCGTGTTTGCTCTGCTCCTTTTTTGTATTGTTTTATGGACTTTTTATCTTGAATACTGTTCGTTATCGCCACATGTTTCATCTATAAGAAATGGCGCCCAGTTATTAGCAGACCCATTTTTGTTTTCATATGAAGCAGAATTTGTCAAAAATTTCATAAGTGAAAAGAAGAAAACACTTCCTGTGGCCTTCAACTCGACTTTTAGATATATCGACAACGTATTAAAATTAACAATGCATGGTTATTTTCATACAATGAGCTTGAAATAAAAGATACCACAGAGTCTGACACATCTGTTTCATATTCATATCTTATACTTGAAAAAGACGTTAATTTAAGGTAATCGAACAACCAAGTTTCATGACAAGCGAGCTGACTAACTTTTCAATCAAATACTCAGAGTACCCTTACTTATGCAGCAATATACCTTCATCACCTGTACACAGGGTTTATATCTCTGTCAGTTGATTTGATATGCAAGAGCATGCTCTACGTGTGAAATATTTTTAAAACGAGGTACTTTATTGACAAAAAACTTGCTGAAACAAGAAAATCAGCAGTCTCCTTTAACGTCATCATTTTGTAAGTTCGTATTTCGTGAGTTCAAAAGTCGATACAATGACCTTGTCAGCAAATACAATTCATTATTAAGTCAAACGTTGAGTAGCATTTTTCATACTAATTGTTCGGCCATTATTTCCCGCTCACGACAGGGAACACGCGGCGGGTGTGACCGGTTGGCAGGGGATGCTTACTCCTCCATGGCACCTGATCCCACCTCTTTTTGTTTTGGTCTGTGTTTGCCCTGCTCCTATTTTGTATTGTTTAATGGACTTTTGAGCTTGAATACTGTTTGTTATATCTATATATTTCATACTCTCATCTCTTACTTAAAAATTAAGGGTACATATGTATGGTGATGTCCGTCTTGAATGCTTGGGTGTGGCCAATCCTTATTCACTACTCGTCGTAAACCATTAAATCATTTTAAGAACTATAATCAAACAGCTGTTTTATAATGACCTCCTTTACCACTCATAATAATTTAATCAAAGTTTCACAAAATCCATATTGTCATTGTGGACATCCTAACTTTACGTTTTTAATGGACTTATATTTGGGATGATAGACAGTGTCATCGTACTTTGTATAATATCCGGGACACTCATTTCTTATGCGCAACTCCTCCTATCCCTGATTCTCAAATTATAGTCTCAATTCGCTTTAAATAATGTACCGTGTTTTAAGTAATAAAATATTTCTAATAAATTTTATTTTCTGTCAGTCAAATGAACCATTGTTGGTTGTTGATTAAAATACAATAATTGTTTGTTGTAACTTGAATGATTGTCTTAGGCGAAAATCGCATTTTATAGCAGAAATCGATATTTATGTTACTGTCGCCGATCATAGTGTAGTTTTTATTTTAAACCGAAAAGAAGTTTTAAATCACTTACGTATCTTTTTCTTAGTAAGATTGTCCTACATTTGAGTTATATTTTCTGAATATCACACCCTTCACACATATGCGTGTCATTTTTTTTTTTAATTTAATATATTTATCAAATTTTGATGTCACCGCAAAATTATTACTTTTCTATTTGGAAATTAAAAAGGACTGGAAGGACTGCTGAACTGACTCAATAAGATTAAGTTGTAACTTTTTAACATCATGAACACCTGTTCCATTGCATGGAATGGTAAAAAAGACATTGTTTATCTGTATTTTTAAAAAATAGCCCCCTTTTCTTATGAGTGCAATGGTTAAAAAATTCATCGATATTTACGTGTTAGTATTTATTCACAAATCAAGTAAGAGAACTACACTGTTTCCTATGGGTCAAATTGCCTTACACTCAAGCACTAGAATATGTCTTTAATTAGCAGTGGAGTAATTAAACAACAGCATCAAAAGTTACGATAAATCTCAGAAAGATATTTACGTTACCGATATTTACGTTACCATGTTTTAAAGTAAATTAGAATTAAATTCTAAAGCTGTTTGAACAGATTTGCGAGTGAATCTTAATGATTTAAAACCTAAAAACATGAAGAAATAAACTGTTTCTTAAAATGACATTTTTTTCTGTAACAAGAGTGCAAAAATGCAAATGGAAGGGCACATGCAAAGGTGAACATATTTAACACATTATCTTGTGCTTCCGTGTGATTTGAAAATTGAATTGACATAATATCATTAACAAGAAGAATTGTGGTTTAATGATCGAATGTTTACATTTTGAGCAATTGGTTAATATTGCATATAGTGTAATGCACGTTTTCATTCGGAACGTAAATCTGAAACAAAACTTACTTAAAAGTTTGTATTTTGCTGTTTGTTTGAACTGATAGTGCATCGTCAACTTAAATAATCGTTATATACACCTAAATTGTATACCAAGCAAAACATTTTGAAGAATATATTATTTTTCGTAGAAAATATAATTCCAGAAAATAAGCGCTGCGCTGCATGTAAGGGGGGGGGGGGGGGGGGGGGCTGTATTCCACATCGGGTTAAAGAAAAAAGACGGCTATGGGTGTTGGGTGTCAAGAAACTGGTCGAAATTGAATCCATTTCCATTTTTGTTGCTTTGCAAGAAATACATGTATTAAATTGTGCACCTAATTTTTCCCATTTAAATTGTTGCTTAGACATAGAACTTAGAACGAATGCGTCTATGATTTAATGTACTGAAAATTCAATTTACGTTATATTAATGTAGAATGTACGTATATTGCTCTATAGAGCACATATATAATATGCAACTGTAGTTATTAACAAACCTTTTTAAGGGTGGTGGGGGTAACTTTGTTTTGTTTTTGAGATTTGACGATAAAGGTTTCACAAGCAATTAAGCATTTGAAATAATCAACAGATTAAATGGTGGAAGGGGGAGGGGGTTGTCATAAAATAAATGAATCCTCTATAGATAAGTCATAACTTGAATTTTCAGTGCAACCCTTTGTCAAGAACACAGATAAGAAAATTCATAAAATTCAATAATTTGTAATAATACATTCACTTTTCCACGAATATACTTTTATTTTTGTATGATATCTATGTGCGATATTTACGTGATATTTAACAAACACTTCGTAATCATGTAATGGCGAAATATTTTTACCTTCTGATATTTTAGATAATGTGCTTTTCTCTGAACAGATTAATAAAGAATCAAATAATGAAGCATTTTAGGGAATATTGTCATTATTAAGCTTATCGTCAGATTTGATAAAAACTTTTTAAAATAAAAAGAAACTAATTTCATTTAAATGAAAATGATGCCTGTTTTCTTTTTACTAATAATTGAATCAAAGATTTCACACCCTTTTACAAATGTGCTTAAACGGTTTCATACATGTTTATAGTTAACAAAATTTTATGTGTATTATCTTAATTTTGTATTTTTCAAAAAAAATTCTTTCGTTTCCACATATGGCTTTTCAACATCACGTAAATATCTTGGTGTAAAATTAGCCCTCCAACCGCATTCATTTCGAAGGAGGTCAACAAAACAAAGCATGAAGTATGTAAATCAAATTGTGATTTTTAATAACTATAAACCATCTTGTTTCAAATGATATATAAAAGTGTTAGTTTCAGTTCACAAATTTTTTTGACTTTTCCCAAAGTCGATTTGGCACTATAAATTGAGAATGCGTGCTATACCACTTTTTAGAATTTAATGAGACTTTTACAATCTTTTTTGCATACTCCCATTGTGTACCTTAAATCTTCTGATATGACATATTAGGCTTCCTCGTCGCAAAAAAAAAAAACGACTCTAAAGTTGTACTCATATGAAAGCAGAAATATAATTTTGTGAGCTCAATATTCACAGTACCTCTAGTTTTAAGCTAACTGACCCTGTAGAAGTTATAATCAGTTTTGTATCTATGGCTCATAAACACTTCAGCCACTGATGGCATAATTTGATTAAACTGACCATCAGACTAGCATATTGTTCCAGATCTTAGAATCGAAGTTTTTTTTTTAAGATTTGAACACTGAAAACCTGATATAAATTAATGTGTATTATTTATATAGGACTCGCAGTCGCTCACGACTTTAGATGTTCAAGGAAAAAACATACTCTTACTTCAGAACAACTGATTTATTGCAACGAGTCAATGTTATCCAGACTTTTTTTGGCAATACTAGTACTTCCTTTCCCTCAAGAAAAACTAATATACACTCAGATTACTTAGTTTCATTCAAACATTTCTTTGTTCCAAACTCAAATGCATCAAAAAATTATAATATGAAATAAATGAATTTAATTATACATATTCTTCCCAAAAAAATCACACCATCTTATTCTATGATTGCAAGCTTGTGTTTAACATACATGTCTAATAAAAGTAATTTGATTCTATGGGATGAAAATGCTTATGTATGATGATTTGCATCAATCATAATGATGTAAATGAACAGTCATCCAAAAATAAATAAATAAAAAACATTCACAAGTTGGGAAGTACATGTACATACAATCCCTTAATTTAATACTGTGATTCATAAATGGTATTTTGTAATTTAACATGATTTGTGACAATTTTTTTTGTTGGTTAAATCCATGTTAGAGTTATCTCCCTTAAACTGTGTTTCTATCTGATACTTTTCAATTAGGGAGGATTTAACAAAGATGTAGATATGATAAGCAATCTTTGAATGTTGTACACTTCAAATACATGTATTTTGTTCTTTCATGTTTGAAGAAAATTAACTTCATTGATTTAATTAACTAATAATATATATTCACAATGTTTTTTTTTTTATATTTTAACATTTCACAATAGACAAAGAATATTGTTTCCCTTCTTATTCGACACTAACGGTGTGTTGCAAACGAAAAATAAATAAAATTTACATTTAGGAGCCTTAAAAAAACCTTTGATTCTTTTTTATTTCCTTGTGCACCCATGGCCATCCACTAGCTTTAATTTGTTTATATATTTTTCCTCAGATGTGCATGGATAGGCCAATGAATATATTTGAATTTTTAAACTTATTTTTTGAATAAAAAAACTACAAAATAAACATTTTAGTTCAAGCTTGCTTTGCAATAATCAATGAAAATAAATATTATTGATTTGGATATTGCTTCTGGGGGAAATGTCAACACTTACAGTAAAGGGGGAAATGTAAACACTTATTGTTAAGTACTTTATCAAACATTGACTAGCAAGATCCTGTTCACAGCTCCCCCCTCTTCTGGGCATTAACAGAATAGTTTCCATCAATGACATCTATGATATCCTGTGTGATATCTTCTACTGATATCCAAGGGCCCCAGGCTCGAACCACATGCCCTTTCTCATCTACCAGGTATTTCCAGAAATTCCATGTTGGCTCTTCAGAGTTTTCTGTACAGAGAAAGGTTTAGAGGTGGTTAACAAACTAACATTGTTTATAAATACTCCATACTGATAAAGTGTGTGCACAATGATTGTTTGATTAATTATATTCTTAACAATCTTGGCAGTGACAATATGTGCATTTTTTTCTAGATTTCATTATGAATATTTGATGCATGAAAACAAAACATAATAAAAGATGCATAACAACAACTCACACGGAACAAACCTGATTTGACAAGAGCACCGAGTCCATTATAAAATCAGAGGTCTTTCTTTTAAAGTCTTTATATCTGTTAAATTAAGATCTGTTACATTTCTTTATTTTTAAATTTATAGGGATGTTACAAGATAGATATTTTGATTAGGGATATTACTTATAATTTAAGCTACTGTAGTGATGTTACTTACTTAATTGTTACTGTACTAAGATATATAAATCAGGGATGTTACTTACTCAATACCATAGATATCTGAATTTAAGGGATGTTACTTACTCGATACCTTAGATATCTAAATTAGGGATGTTACTTACTCGATACCTTAGATATCTAAATCAGGGATTTTACTTACTCAATACCATAGATATCTGAATTTAAGGGATTTTTTTTACTCAATATTGTAGATATCTAGATTAGGGATGTTACTTACTTGTTACTATAAATATCTAAATGAAGGATATTACTTACTTAAATTGTAGATATCTAGATTAGGAATGTCACACATAAAGGACGTTACTAACTGGTTACTGTAGATATTTACAATGTACTATTTAGGTTAGGAATGTTATTCAAGAATTTGATTTTTAGATTAAGGATGTTACTTACGAATTAAATATTTCCAAGCTTCAGGAACATCATCACCTGTCACATTAATTTTGGAAAATACTGGAAAGTTGACTTTGTAATTTTTCTTTGCAAAAGACAGGATTTCTTTATAACTCTGGAAAATCATAAGAATATGCTTTATTTTTAAATAATTTCCAAATAATTTATTATTTTTGTAAATCAATGATTCAAATGAAATCTTCAAAATTAACAAGTTATTAGAGTTTAATTATACCCCAGGCTCCTGTTTACCAAACTGATTACATGGAAAGGCTAGGACAGAGAATTTATCACTGGAACCTAACTTGTCCTGGAGTCTGACCAGAGACCTGTAATGACCGTCAGTGTAGCCACATTCGGACGCCACATTCACCACAAGCACCACCTAGAAAAAAAAACAGAAAGATCTGGGGATTCTCAAAGTTGAAAAATGGATTCATTTATCATTTTAGAATATATCATTAATTATAATTGTTTGCTCTTCCTCGCTTTACTTATCAAAGATATTGATAATTAAGCAAATGAAATCGAAGAATCGTGTTTACATTTGAACAAACAATCCTTGATTATTTATAAGCAGTACACTGACTGAATACAATCAATGAGCAGATAGGGGCTAGCAATTTTAATGCACTCAGTTTTCTATAAATCAAGCAGAACTCTCATTTTACCTTTCCTGCATATTGACTCAGGTCTGTTTCTTTGTCTCCCTGTTTTACGCTATAACTGTAAAAGCTGTCTGATGACGCACCGACAATAAAAACCAAAATTAGCAGCAGATTCATTGTGGAGATGCTGAAAACGATGTTGATAACGTTCCACGTGTGACATCGCTGTGGTCCTATTTGCGTTTGATGAAATCGGATACATCAAGAAAGCGTCTTGTACACATTGATGAAATATTTCATGTGCGGATCAAAATATTTGCATGCCAATGAAATGATAGAATAAACAATAACCTTGATTAATATAATTTTTGTATACATAATTGGTACACGTAGTGGAATATCATGTGGAAGAAGATTTTGTGTTAGATGTGTATGTGAGATTTTATATGCATAGGCGTCGGAAGCAAATTGAAAGTGTGTGTGTGTGTGTGTGGGGGGGGGGGGGGGGGGGGGGGGGCTAGACCACCAAAAAATGGTAACCCCCAATTTTCAATGCCTTTATTTTGTCTATCTTTGCAACAAAGACGCCTATGATGTGTAATTATGGAAAGATTAACATATATCGATATAAAGCACCGGCTTTCCAGCTGCCAATTTTCCTCTTGGATTTTTATTCCCCCGTAATCATCATAAATTATATTTCACAGGTGTATTCCTTGTGACAAGACCTTTATATAAAAATAACCAAATTTGAGGTTTTTTATAAAAATTGGGGAACTTATTTTGGCCTTAACTTTTAAAATAGTTGGCACATGGTATTTTTTCAAACTTCACATATGTATTCATATACAAACTTTACATCTATGATATAAAAATAAAATATATATATATATATATATATATATATATATATATATATATATATATATATATATATATATATATATATATATATATATATATATATATATATATATATATATATATATACTATGGTTAAACTCCACTCTTCCTTTGATTAAAGTAAATATTTAAGTGTTTCGCGTACTAATATTGAAATTCAATAAACTCAATAAAATTTAACCACGTTTTCAATACTATAATATCAACTTACCATGTTCGGTCCTCTAAATCTTCTACTTACAAAGAAGAGGCCCAGTACGTGTCTCTGACGGGTCAATAGGAAACGATATTAACCCTGTCACAGCTTAATTGCTCAAATTACAAACAGACAATAAACATAAAATTATACATGAAACAAAGCATGTAAATTATCAGAGACTTACCTAATTTTTCTTTTTTAAGATTTTCTATGTATATTTTATAAGATGTTAAACTAAATATCCGTATCTCAACAATATAAAAGAAACGAGAAAGCAAAACTTTATCTTGTGTAAAATCTGCTTAGTAATAGATTATTGACAGATTTGTTTTAATATATAAACGTTTACATTATAGATAAGGGACGTATGATATATTTATAAAGAAAGCAGAAAATTCATAATTAATATTAGGCCATCTTTCAAAAATTCTTTGGTTGCCCTCTCCCGACCATGCAGCTGACTAAAAATGGTCCGATTATAATCATCTTAAGTTCCAGGCCACGGTGTTTTTTGTTTTTTTGTTTGTTTTTTGTTTTTGTTTTTTTTTATTCTTCTTATCCCGTCAACAAATATGTTGAAATTTTACCACCTACATATATAGTCCCAATATTTTTAACATGATTCGGGAGAGGGAAACGAACTTTATTTTATGGCCTTATACAGTATAGTTTTTTTTTTAATCTTGAAAAGCATCTCTCTCTCTCTCTCTCTCTCTCTCTCTCTCTCTCTCTCTCTCTTGCCCCCGTAATCGAAGATTCGAGGGCATATAGAGTTTTTGCCCTGATAAAGTTGCGCCGAGAATGCCACGCTTTACTGAAAGTCCAAGCTTACCTGAGAGCTGTAATAAAAAAACATAACTTTTGCAGAGTTAGAGCTAGGGCTTTCATATTTCACAGGTGTATTAGACCTTTCTTTGAATACCAACATTTTACCTTGACCTTTGGAGTTTGACATGCATTTGAGGAAGTTCAACCCATGCCATAGGATGCCATACGGTTACACCAGTGTTTCACAAACACATTGGGTGGGGGTTAACTGGTTTAAAGCTATAATAAAATAGAATAAAATATTATCTATCTACGTATTTTTTTATATTCCAAGAAGTGTGTTTGACTTTAGAAATTTTCTTATTTGAATTTAATGTATATTGGCTCTGAATGTCGCACCTTATTTGGTATTTGCTGACTCGACAAACACTTTTGTGGATGATTTTATACTTTAAAAAGCGAAATTGTTCCGTATG
The DNA here is from genome assembly GCF_032062105.1 of Saccostrea cuccullata. Taxonomy (NCBI): domain Eukaryota; kingdom Metazoa; phylum Mollusca; class Bivalvia; order Ostreida; family Ostreidae; genus Saccostrea; species Saccostrea cuccullata. The sequence goes on from NW_026919457.1 coordinate 142,577, forward strand.
TAAAAGAAATTAAGATCCATGTCCCTCAACAAGATGTGTGTCCAAGCTGTAGAAAGACTATATCGCAACTGGACCTTTTTTAGCCACTCAAAAAGAATCTACTAAAGATATGAAAATCACTTAATCCATTCAGTCACTGTTTCAGGGAGAACACTTCATACAGATTATACATAGATAGATAGATATACATTCATTATCAGGCCTACATATGTTTCCTGGGAATATTGTTAACCATCACAGGAAATCCTTACAAGTATTGTTATGCAAAACTAAGTCACATTTAAATCTATAATTTAAAGAGTGTCCACTTTACATTAACAATGGTATAGGCGAGTAATGCAACACACTGAACAGCAGGCTTCAAATAATTTATCTATTAATTTCTTGGTGTACCTGTAGTTCTATTAATTAATATTCATGTGTATCGATCGATTTTTACAGTCGCACACATTAACATGTAGGAGCTAAATGCCTCGTTCTTAATTTTTAATCCCTTGGTAATAAATATTGGTCTTTGCCTTCAGCGCCTATACTCCAGCCTATCAATATTAATGAATGAAGCGAATAAAAAAATTAACAAAAATAAAAAAAAAAAAAAAGTAATCAGGTCATGGTGTCATTTGGAATAATTTTCTATAGTTGAGACATTATCATTCATTTTGTACAAGTATATATAAAGTGATAAACATATTTAGCTAAATAAATTTTTGTGTATTAGATGCCTTCCTATAATCTTAGGAGTAGTCACAATGTATGTACAAGTAAATACATGTATGTATTATAAAAGGGATTGCAGATCGATTTGAAATCCTGACTCTGTTACCATAGATATGAATTGTTGGACCATCATTAAAGTATTGATTTTCACGGTATCGATTTTTCGCTATTATAACTCTGCATGGGACAATCTATGATTTCCTTCCATTTTAACTGATTCAGCGAGGCAATGAACCGGAAAATACCGCTATATGGCATTAGTATGAAGTGTGGGGGATGACAGTTAACTTGCACGGCAGCGGCCAATCATTTATAGCACCCGTTTATAAATTTTGCAATAACCAGCATTTCTGTCGAGTAACTATGAGTTCAGAGGGGAATATGGAATATGAAAGTAAAGAAATGTGAAGGCAAACGACAAATGAAGATCTCGTGAAACCGTTCTTTCATGGCCGTCCCATGTCCGCTTTGATCAGAATTGACGTGTATACACTGTATAGTACCTGCAGATCAAATAGCGTTGTAAAAATGCTTACACAGTCACCGGAACTGAATCTAAATTGCAGCTTTGAAAGCCGGGTATGTACGGTGTAGTATTACAATTGTCACGCTTGAGAAATATTCAATAGTTGACCGTAAAACTTGTGGGATTTTAATTTCCAGACCGTCTTGACTGAACTCTTTACTGTTGTTGAAGATTTCATTAAAGAGTGGATTATAAATCATGTCCAGTGGGTATTTGGTGACTTAATGGAGAAATGTACATGAATCTCAAAACCAGGTAAAGCATGATGTTTTATATTATTATTATATAGATGTTAATTCAGATAGTATAAGCTTGAGGTATTTCACTTATTTACATCCTACTAGTATACCACGTATACTTACATGTTAATATCTATTAGACCCTTTGAAGACTCTTAAAAGGGGGGGGGGGTCCTGATCAAATTTCACAATGTCATAATGATATCCCCCCTCCTTGCATACACTTGCTCTCACACACGAAGGTAGGGATATACTGTTTATACATGTATATCATTAGGAATGTAATTCAATGTTGATCATTATTTGAAATTAAGGTGAAAGGTTATTTTTGTGTGTATGTGTGTTTTACAACTCAGGTGGAATTTCTCTCTCTCTCTCTCTCTCTCTCTCTCTCTCTCTCGTTGGACACCCTGCTTACAAACAAGCAATATAGTGGTAAAACATTGTAAGCCCTTATATGCATTTGAAACAACTTCCTGATTATTTATGTAAACACAAGCACTAAACATACACCGTGTAAATAAAGAGGTTTCTAAACTCTGACACCTTTACTGTTTTATGATGGGATAAGGATACTTCGTGGATTCATTATTTTGTGTCGCACCTGTCGTACCATAATATCACCAGCTCCCCTACTCTACATCTGAAAGATGACAACAGTCAGAAAAACAGTTCTTGCATTGTTTCTTAGTTGAATAGTATACCTATGAAAAACGATCGATGAAAATTCACCCTAGGTAGCTACACAGTTATTTCTATAAAAGACAAGAGGGGAGGTGTAATCTTGAAATGACTGATATTATGTAACAGAATAGAAAAGGGCTTTTAGATTTTCAGATGTTTTATTCATGAAACGTGTCAGATAATATCTCGATACGCCCATTGTATTACAATATTCTCTTATTTTGCAAGAGTAACAGCAAGAGCTAAGAGAGAATCGATAGCCCTCTCTGTTTAAATGTTATATGTTCAAATTAAAATAGATTTTTTTTTAAAATTAAAATGCTTCAAACCTGGAATTAACGTTCAGGTAGAATTTTTATTTATTTTTTTTTTATTTTTGCATTTGCAATGATATCTCTTGAGCAAAATTGCACATACATGTGCTTAGTATTGTCGCCCCCGGTTATGTACATGCTTGGTTTCGGTTGACTTCCGAGCTCTACCCTTGCAAATATACATGTACATCCATATCACATCCGAGTTCAGGATTACATGTATTTACTAGAGTGGTAAAATATGCTCTTGATTTTGGCAGGATATATGAAATTCGCTTTTTTCAGCTTTTGAATAAGTAAATGATATAAACCAACATGCTGACAAATTTATCTTCCTAATTTTTTTTTTTTATTTTGTTCACTGTAGTTAAAAATTTTACACTTTCCCCCTATTGACGAGGCTGGTGGATGGTGTCGTATATGCATGTGTCCATTCTTTAAAAACGACACCTTCTTTAAAAAGTGCTATAGTAAACACAAACTTTTAACAAAGGCTGTGATTAATGTGTGAAATTTTATTTTAATATATTGTCTTTTTTTTATTTAGAATCAATTCACATGTTAGAGAAATTGAAAAGACGCACGATGAAAAAATTCAGATGCAGGAGGATACTGTTGGGGAACTCGCTACGGAACTTTCTCATTATCGTCGCTCTGTGTCTGTCCGTGCTGAATATGATGAACTGGGTGTATTACAACTACTCCGAGGCTCTTGTTCAAGCCTATAACAAATATTCCCCATCGTCCACTGTGGTCCAAATAGCACGTTCTCAGTTCGCACTGTCCACCTCAAAAGTTGTAGCAACGCAGAAGAAATCACCTGTAGTAAACCAGAACATTAAAAGACGTTATCCATATTTTGATCCGAGTGATACCTATGCGGAGAATGGGGTTTACATGGAAGTCGGACCTCCCCTTGACACTACAGATATTAGGAAAAAGAAACTTAATTTTGATTCGAGAAAGTATCCATTAGAGATAGATCTTGTTCAACTTACAAAAAATATTTTTGAAGGAAAGAAAATCAAAAACAAACAAATTAATCCTCATCCTTTTCAGTTTGTACATGAAGCTGAAAATGCTTGTCAGTTTGAAAATTTGCATATGGTTGTTCTTGTGAAATCTAAAGCAGATAATTTTAAAAATCGCGAAATCATCTGACAGACTTGGGGAAATCAGTCCCTTTACAATGGCGTGTCTGTAGTCTTTCTGCTGGGAAAAATGGCAAAATTTGATAAAGAAATCGCCCAAGAAGCTCAAAAATACAAGGATATAGTACAAGAAAACTTTATCGATCAGTATTCTAATAATACATTGAAAACAATCATGGGTTACAACTGGGTAGTGCGGCATTGTCCAAACGCAAACTTTAACCTTTTTGTTGATGACGATGTGTTTGTTATTGTTAAAAACCTGGACAGCTACCGTCAGAATAAAGACAAAGAACCTCGACTTATGTTGGGAAAGTTACTACCACGATCTACGCCATTTAGAGACAACGGTTCCAAATGGTTCGTTTCGTGGGAAGACTATCCGTTTGATAAATATCCACCATATTTAGCTGGCGGTGGCATTCTGATGTCTTGGGATGTGACTAGAGCGTTTGCCGCTGCCTTTCCTTATGTGAAAACAATTTCCATTGACGATTCCTATTTAGGAATTATAGCTAGAAAGCTCAAATTATCCCCACGTAATCACGGTGGGATGGTTATCATGAACCCGGGCAAGCACACCAAGGCAGCCATGTCTATGAATTTTGCAACGGTTGTGGCCTTTCATCGCATTCCTTCTCCCGAGTCCATGATGGCTACATGGAATCAATATGTAGCTAAATATCCCATTAAACCAAAGCCAAAGAGGTAACGCGAGGAATGGAGTAGATTTATTTATCAATGTTGATTCCTCATTGCTAGTGTTATTGTCTTCAACATTCCATTCAATATTTCTGTGTAAAGAAAAAAAAATACAAAGAACATGCATTATCAAAAATTTGATTTTTTCTGTTTGAAAATGGTTATGGAACTCAATGTCAATATGGGGTTCCTTGTTGTCATTTATCAGACGGAACTTTCTGTTAACGAAAGGGACTACACCACATAGACGATACATATCTGTAATACAGGAGAAATAATTCTACAGGTTACCAAACTATTCTGTGATATGTGTGTCTCCTTTATGATTGTGAGTAATGTGTTCATGTTGATTCTGTTCTATTCTAATTATTTTGCATCATTTGTATTTGTCATTTAGTCATTTTTTTCAATGTTTTGTTTTATACTCGATTTTTAAATCGCATTTCAGAACTCCCAGTTTTTCAAATGCATAATGCCCTAACCACTGGTGAATGGTTTTGTCCATAAGAAGATGATTTTTTACTTGTATGTGTACTTTAAGATTGATTCGTAATTTTTTTTTTTTTTTGTTGTTGTCAGTGACGTTTACATACTCATATGTATAGACTGTGTAAACAACTTTGTGTGCCTGATCGATTTATGATATTTAAAAATGATCTCATATGAAATTTAAGTTCATTATGATCAATATTTCAATTTTAGCCATAATACTCCAGAGCGAAGTACAATTAACTTACCTAAAATAATGTAGTTATTGCTTGTTTGAATATAACCGATTTTATGTTCAACATTATCAATTCCATGTTGATTTCAGCCGTAAATAGTACTATAAAATAAAAGCAAAGTACACTAGTATAATAATGCATTTAATGCTTGTTTGAATGTTACTTTGATTTAATAATAACAAGAATGATATAGAATGTGATACATTGTATATGCATTGATTAGATATGGAGCTTTCCAGCAATTACATTTTCTATTTTGAGGTTATTCGTTATTAGTATTTGCATTTTGAAGTATGTCCATCTTTATTTGAAATTACCGTTTTAATATTGTCAAAATGGTACATATTTGTACAATATTTACGGGTTCTAAACCAGCATAATTTTATTGCACCATGAAGGAGTTCTTTTATGAACCAGAATTGTACACTGGGAATAAGTGTCTTGGGTCGCTGGTATAGAAAACTTTTGGTGTTGGTTACATACTTTTGCGCATGCGTTGCTCATATTCTCGCAGATTTGTTGTTGGAAGTGCAATTACTTACTTTTTAATTTGCCTGAGCATCAAGTTGTATTTTTCCACTAACTAAGATAACTCATAGACAGCTGTCATAGACCTTAAGTGATTTAGGTCTATGAATATCTAAAGGGATACAAAATTATATGTAGCAAACTAATTGTTACCTTCACTCAAATCTATATAGCAGTATTGCTTCGGGCTTCTTACAGTTTTCACAGGAAAGTGATAGTTTGTATGGTAAGATTCTAACAACCTATGCTTGAAATGTTATCTTTCGAATACCTATACTATTTTTTTATTGAAGTAAAAAAATCTTTAAAAATACAGTAAAACATGTCCTATTTTATTGAATTTTCTTTATCATACTTTTAAAGAAAAAGAGAGAATAATTAAATTTTCTGAAAGGGAAGCTATGCTTCTGCACCTAACCTTTTTGAATATATTGCTTGACTGCATTTATACCCATATTTTTATTCTTATACTTACTCAACTGAGTTTACAGTTTATTACAAACTCTGAAAAATAAACAGATTATTAAAAATCTTATTCATTTTAACCTTTCCTGTATTTGTCTTTATACTTGATTAAATGTTGGAAAAATTATTGGAAATTTTAAGTAAATTATAAATAAAAACCGTACTTTGTGGGGAAAAAAATGTAGGTTACGAACAAACAAGAAGATGTTCATTGGTAATTTTAGAGAAATCTCGATTGATAAAAAGAACATCCGGATTTGTGGTGATGCAATATTTGATTAATGGTTGCTCACATAAATTCTTTGTCATTTTCCCAACTTTTCTGAAACCGTTCTTGTTTTATATGAGTTGAGGAAAATTGCTAACTTTTTATTTTATTATAATACTCTTGTAAAGAAATGTTATGTACATTTGTATGGGAATTTTCCCCATAACTAGGTGTATGTATAGTCATTATTTTTGTAAAAAAAAAATGTTTTTAGCATGTTTTTCATATTGAAATATTTATTGTTTTTATACAATGATTTATTCATTAAAATCATACATAAACTAAAATTTATGTTATTATTTACACATTACAGTTATTATTTAGTTGAATAATTCATGTATTTTCTTACTTGCTTAACTGCAAATGCTGTGATAATATTTTAGAAGAAAAATTATTGAAATTAGAATAATTTATGTGAATCAACCTTCACACATATATGGGTTCAAATAGGAAAAAAGCTACATGAATTTCCACTCAATAGACATCAATAATCACATAAAAGGTATAGATCACAGACTTTTTCAAATTCTCAGACATAAATGAACAGAAGCGAATCTAAGCAAATAGTCACTTGTTGTACATTTCATTATTAAATTTTAAAATTGCATATAATTTATCAATAGACTGATGTATCAGATTAAACTTGATGCAGAAATACACCTCATTCAAATGTATAAATTTGACACTTGTTACGGTTCAAATTTAAATCCATTGAGATACATTATTCTAAATTATTTTTAAGATGAAAGATGTAAATTGAAAAGGAAGAAAATGTAAACGTTATATGTTATTAGCAATTCCACATTCGAAATGGTAAAATACAGTCTCTTCAAGGACTTTTTTGATTTAATGTATGATTCAGATAATATTTATTCAGAATAATGAAGGCAAACTGCTTATAAATGCCCTCTCTATACAAAAAATGAAGGTAACAAATACATGAGTTAATATTTATAATGTAATATCGGTAAACACATGTACACTCTCAAACATGTTTCTTAAGCAAGTAATATTTCCAAGATGTTTAGTGCGTTGCCATTATGAAATGTCACTGATACTTTTCAAATTCGTCCATATTTTAATTTCATCTACTAGTTGAAAAATCATAGGTTGGGATTGATTCTATCACCGCGTCGAGATACAAGTCACAGTGATCGTATTTATTATAACATTGATAATCTATTCAATAAATCCAACCTTTGGCAACAAAGCCCATCAGCAAACATGTACAATGTTATGAATGTATATACATGTGTAATATTAATGTGAACCCATTAACTGAAGTAATTTGAATGTACAAGGTAATATAGTTTATAATAATAATATATATATTCCTACTCAAATTCAAATTTTAAATACACTGGAGGATAAAATTCAATATTTTGCAAATGCTATGGTCGATACAATTGTTACAATTAAAATTTTGCAATTTAAGAAATTCAAACAATCTTGATATTTGAGGAATCAGTGTCTAGTTAGGAGGGTATGTCAGGGCATCACAATAGTGGGAAACACAATTGTTGATGTCCCTGACATACCCTCCTAACTAGACAGTGATTCCTTATACTCAGTATTTCCATTTCATTGTGAAATAAAATTGTAGATTTAGACTTTAAAATTGTAGATTAATAGATTTAAATCACATGATGACTTCCATGCCAATTTCAATAGTCCTCGCCAACCGACGTCAAACACAAAGGCAGCCGCGCGAGATTTACATGCATATTTGGCCTCCTTAGCGTCAGACACAGAGAGAGATGCGCACGAAAATTGCATGCGTATTAGGCCTCCTTAGCTCCCGACCTATCGACCTGCCTAATTTACATTCCGGCAGAATTATCAAGAAATAAACTACCCCTAAGTTTCAAAGAGTTATCACAGAGAAAAAAATTAGAAATGGAAATATTCACGTATATACTTTTGAATGTCGTTAAAAAAATACAATGCAATGCCTTTGTTAGCAAATACAATTTATCCATAGATGGAATGTTGACTAATATTTGTCAAACAAATTGTTGTGCCATTCATTATTTTCATTATGCATTCCCAACAACTTTTTTGTTTGCCTGCAGATCTAACACAACGGATGTGACCAGTTGACAAGGGGTGCTTTCTCCTTAATGGTACCCGATCCCACCTCTGATGTTTTGAGATCCGTATTTGCCCTGCTCCCAATTTGTTATGTTCCAAAGGACTTTTGTCCTTGATAACTTTTAGTTATCTTCATATTTCATCATTAAACATGATGAACATACATTGAATATGTTGCTCTTTTTATATTGTTTACTACAGATATATTTAAAGATAAGAGGTTCTGCGAGCTCACAAAATGAATACCATCGCTTCCATGCGTGTGTGTAATGATGGCAAAGTTCATGATTTGTTACGGGAGACCCCAAATATTTTTATCAGATAATAAAATAGAAGATGCACAATAGTACTTTGTAAGAAAGATTTTGTTAAAGTCGTTTTAAAATTAAAAAAAAATAAGAAAATAAAATTTTATTTATTTCGTATAGAGGAAGTTTCAGATATACATGTATGAGATGGTGGAGGAGGAGCTGTGGATAAGAGATAGGTGGACAGGGGTACCAAGAGTGTTATGGACGCATGGAAGGTCAAACATCCCTCTTATTGGAAACCTCTAATCTGCTTTTTCAAGTTGGGATATAAATATTTGAAGTATTCTGCAATTTTATTTGTAAATTATATTGATTTTGAAACAAAGGACATATACAATGCTGCATTGGTATAAAATTACATCCTAATTGGCATTCATTTAAATTGTTGATTCCGACTGATTTTAGACTTTATCCGTATTCATTTATTTTCAAAATGATTACGTGCTGTCTTTAAATCATGAGAACTTACACGTCTATTTTTTTTTAATTATGCTAGTTTTGTGTATAATATGCCATTGATCAATACTGTGATTTCTACTTGGCCTTTAGATATTGATCACAATATTACTAGTGTGGGACTTGTGTGGTACATTTGAAAGCTGGACTATTAGAACAAATAAAAAAAAGCATTTTAAAGAAATTTAGATGCAGGAAAGTGTTGTTTGATTTGCTGTGCATACTTTTAAATCTCCTCTACCCACATGAAAAGCGGTGTATAGTGATAGGAGTTTCTGTGACAACAGTCAGTCAGTCCATCCGTTGCGCTTGGGGATATATCTCTTATCCGCAATCCCTCCTCTATCACTGAATAAAATTTAAGGGTGCTTTCATAGGGTCTTCAACAAAAGTGCTGTTGTGCATTGTACATTTTATGAGACACATATTTGGGGTGTCTCGTGGCACTTTGGGAGTACTGCCATATTTTCTTTAATATTGGAAGTATTCACAGAGGCCAGGCTGCCATGGAGCACTGAAGGCAAGTACTTCGCAGAAAGAAAAAAAAATAAAAATGGTAGAAAGAAAAGAATAATTTACTAGATATCATTTTCACCATTGAAAATGTTTCAGCTTATTTCCAGATAGACACTTAATGTATAAATTTTCTAACACTAGTTAGATACCATTTATGTATAAATGTTCACCAAACTGTGCAAAGTTGAAAAAACTCTCATAAGCTGATCGTTTATTACTTTAGAAACTTCACGATGAACTAAAATATTTTTTAAAAACACACAGAGGCTAATCATAGGAAATGAAATTTGAAAAAAAAATGCTTTTAATTGCGATGCTGAATGTGCTACACAAATACTACCAGTCTGCCCCAGTTGTTCAAGTTATACCGTTTTATTTCTCTCATTAGAAGACTGAAAGGAATTCTAATGTGTGTCTTATTGATCAGAGTGTGAGGTGGTAAATTGGCATTTAATTTCCCCTGGATTACTCATTACTATTTAATTTTGCATTGCTATCGAAACGTAAAATGGAAAGAACCAGTTTGTAGCAATGCTTCGAAAACTAATTGCGGAGTCAGAGATGTCTTTTGTTCAGTCTGTTCAGATACAATTTCAATGTGAAATGACACTAAAACATCATTTCCGATTGTATTTTGCCTAAACATTTTCATCTTGGCTAAACATTTTCATCGTACAATTTTTAGAAACATATATTCTGAAAAATAAGATACATTTTTACTAGTATTTCACAATGAGTCGGTAGAAAAGCAGCATTAGGTTTCGTCAAAATTTAAAGTCACATTTTTGTTCATGTCCTTGAATAAAACAAAGAGAAATGTCGCCTATCCAGTTTAATGTCTATTAGAGATGAATATCCAGTTGTATTATATATGACATTTGGACGTCACCAATATAACTCTCTATATTTAATCAATTATTTTTGTAGATTTAAAGTTAAATAAAAATCAAAGTATTGCACTTTCTTTTTCGTATTGGCCTTAAAAAAAACAATACATGTAATTGTGTATCAAATAAATTCTGACTGAAATCTGACATTTCATAAAAAAAAACTTTTTATTCACCTGCATGTAACCTTTGAAATGGATAAATGAATTTTTTAAATATATTTATTCTTTATCTCTCTCTTCTGGCTCGTAAAATATTGTAATCATCAATTGGCTATAGTATTGTTTTGATTTTTTAAAAAATTGTAAAACATTTATCAATATTTCTCTAAGATTTATTTTCTCAAAAATATAGGGAACACCGATTTTTCAACTGGCGTCGGAATTTCATAAATATTATAGATTCTATTGAAGATTACGCCAGACGATGGACTATATATGAAAAGTAGACGTTGACACTTTGTCAGAATAGATTAAATGTATCAGATCCATGTTAAAATCGCGTATAAAATGTTGAGAGACAATATGAAAACCATCCATCCTTCTGTATTCAGTAAATCAGAAGGGAAAATAGAATTAGATAGATTACATGATCAGTACGTACTGGTCCCTGCTGACAAAGCAGGTAACAACATTTTCTTCGTTTGTAAGGCTCATTATATAAATTGTATTTTAAAAGAACTTGGATTAAATTCTACAAGTGATAATCCAACTTATACTCATAGATTCCCCTTAAAGAAGAGATTCTTCAAAATCACATGTCAGTTTTGAATATTTTTAATATCCCAAAGAATCAAACTGAATTTGAACAACAATATCATACGAGTGTGTATACTCGTATATTGGATACCGAAACTTCTTAAGAATCCTTACAAACAAAAATACATCGCGGTTTCCAGTAAATGTTCAATCAAGCCTCTTTCTTTACTCCTCACTAAGATATTGAAGATATTAACAATAGTGAAGGAGAAACTTCAAGAGTAATGTGCAAAAATATATTTAAGAAGTGGTGTAAAACAGATTTGGATACTTAATATTTCCAAGGAACTTTTGGACAAATTGAAATCACAAGATTTTACCAAAATCAACAGCTTAAAATTTTACGATTTTTCAGCTTTATACACAACCATTCCCCACGATAAGTTAATGTCCAGGCTATAAAGTTTTGCCCGTGAAAAAAAACTGGTATAGACATATTTTTGTAGATTTAATGTTTAAACATAAGAAAATGTTATGCATCCAGGGTACGTTTTTTAATGCCACAATAGATTCAGAGAGAAGTTGATCTTGCTCTGTGCATTCTCTTAAGTCTCAAATAAGCTATAAGATAAAACCACACATGATGGTGATAGCAGAATATTTCCATTTCTAATTTTTTTCTCTGTGATAACTGTTTGAAAATTGGGGGAATTTATTTCTTGATAATTCTGCCGGAATGTAAATTAGGCAGGTCGATTTGTCAGCAGTTAAATGGAGGCCTGTTAAAATCGCGTATAAAATCTCGTGCGCATCTGTCTCTTTCTGACGTAAGGAGGAAAATAGAATATGATTACATGAAAATCTCGTGCAGGATGCCTTTGTGTTTGACGTCATTATATAAATTGTATTTTAGAAGAGGACTATTGAAATTGGCCTGGAAATTCCTCATATGTGTTTTAATTTAAATCTATTAGTCTACATTTTTAATGTCTAAGAATCCTTACAATTTATTTTACAATGAAATGGAAATAGTGAAGGAGGAACTTCAAGAGTACTGTGCAAAAATATATTCAAGAAGTGGTGTAAAACAGATGTGGATACTTAATATTTCCAAGGAACTTTTGGACATTTTGAAATCGAAAGATTTTACCAAAATCAGCTGCTTAAAAGTTTACGACTTTTCAACTTTATACAAAACCATTCCCCACGGTAAGTTAATGTCCAGGCTATAACGTTTTGCCCGTGTAAAAAACTGGTATAGACATAGGAAATGTTTAAACAGGCTACGGAGAAATGTTATGCATCCAGAGTACGTTTTTTAATTCCACAATAGATTCAGAGAGAAGTTGATCTTGCTCTGTGCATTCTCTTGAGTCTCAAATAAGCTAGAAGATAAAACCACACATGATGGTGATAGCAGAATATTAAACATATAAATAAACGAAAGATGGCAATTAGAAAGCTTACGTTCTTTCGTTTGTCATACAATTCATTTGTTAGTTGGCACAAATCGTCTATAGCCAGTAAAAAATCCAAATATAAAATGAATGATATATTTTATTTCAAGTTCACGTGAATATATCGAGATGACATATGAATGGAAATTGTCATTGTTAATTGATAAACCTTCGTCGATTTATCTGAGTGTTGAGTTGAAGGCCAGGACAAGTGTATTTTTCTTTTGTACAAGATTTTGAATTCTGCTTCATAGGAATATAAATACAGATCGGCTTATAGTGCCCATCAGATTCCTCATTGTTTGTTGGAAGACAATGTCTCAAAAGACTTAGACATAAATGTTGTCAATGAGGAACTCCGGCAACCTTTTGTTATCGAGTTCAGAATAATTTACAATGTAGAACCAATTAGTGATATTTTTAACGAAGTAATTTTGTTAATGACCAATTACAGGATATGAAAACTTTTGAGCATCAAGTTTATTGAAAAAGCAGTTATCAATGATACCAAAAAGCATAGATTTTAATTAATCCTGTGAAATGATTTTGAATTTTGAAAAAAAATGATTATGTTTTGATGCTATTTACTTTAGAAACGTTTCTTTGGATTATGAAGAATCCAAATTTGATAAACTCCAATTCTAGAGTATTTTTTAGCACAGTACATCTGAAGGATAGATGGTTCGCATTTTGTCATTTATTTTTCTAATACAATTCTTTGTATTTTTTTTTCTAAAGCACCTAATTCGTTCTGAAAATTGTTCAGATTTTCCTTTTCATATTCAGCCCAACGTTAGGCATAGGCTTCGATAGAATTCCTAGCCAAAATTACGTTTCGTCACCATGTGAGTTGTCGGGGCTCTCTGTTTAAGCCTTTTTACGATGATCTTTTTTACCTTTGTAATATTACCAGAAGGACTGTGATTGAAAAGAAGAAAAAGCACTCCTAGATGATGTTGCTTTAGATATTCAGTCTATCTAAGCCCCGTAAGGTTTGTTCATAATGTAAATTACAAAATTTTCACAATGCCTTATTTTTGTAACATGGTCATTCAGTGTTTAGAAGGGAGACATAATTTTCACGAAGTATGGTTATTATTGTATATAAGTTTTAGTACTACAATTATACATGAGAAATTAATTTGGCAAGCAGCCAGGTGTAGCATTATTACGTGAAAGAAGGAACTAATCTAGAATAAAAAAATGACTTTCAATGATAATAAGGAGAGGAATTCACTAAGTTATTTAGAACTTGTTTCCAATCCTTTTGATTGATATCAATAAACTACGTTCAAAACAAACAATAATAATAGGAAGCAAGAATTTGGGAATATTTGTAGGCATATTGAAGGGGGTAGAATATAAAACCCATGATTCATTCGAATGAGACATTAAAATCGTCTATCCAAGGTTACAGGAAGGTTTTTTTTTTATGATGAAGATCCTTGAATTTTTCCGTATGAAAACTGTATCCTAAATCAGACTTTCAGGCCATAAAGTTTAGACAAGATCACTTTCGATTTCAGCCTCACATTAAAAATATTGTGAAAAAGTGAAACTCAGATCAAAAGTAAGTTTATCTAAGAGTTACTTTTATGCTTCCAAGTATTGGAATTTGTTACAATATTGCAACGTGTTCGCAAGAGAGAATAATTGTTGGAGGAAAGTAAAATTCGACTCCAAAAAATAAAATGAAATAAATAAAAAAGAAATAAAAAAATACCTAAATCAGAAATGCTGAATTTTGGGGTAGATACTAGTATACAAGACTCCTAAGTTGAAAATAATATACAAGCACGATATTCACTTGCATAGCGACGCTTTGATTTTAATATACTAGTTGTACTTTGGTTTTGTACCATACGTTAAAGAGTTGACAGATTAAGCAATCAAGATATATATATATATATATATATATATATATATATATATATATAGAAAGCACAGAGAAATTCACTTTTACAAGGATACTCAT